>NW_019154096.1:17321982-17557552 GCF_002288905.1 Enhydra lutris kenyoni
AGGGTGGCTCAGTTGGTTGGACGACTGCCTTCGGCTCAGGTCATGATCCCGGAGTCCCGGGATTGAGTCCCGCATCGGGCTCCCAGCTCCATGGGGAGTCTGCTTCTCCCTCTGACCTTCTCCTCGCTCATGCTCTCTCACTGCCTCTCTCTCAAATAAATAAATAAAATCTTTTAAAAATAAATAAATAAATAAATAAATAAATAAATAAAAAACATTTGCTTTTTTTAAAAGTAAAAATTATAAAACAAATTTGTCCTAGCTGGTCCAAAGCCAAATATACAAGAAGAGTGGAAGGGAATGCTAAGGGCAGGAGATTTTTTTCAGAGTCACATTTGGGTCTCTGGGGGAGATAACCTTGCAAGTTTTCCATATACCAACTTGGGAGTTGGCCAATTCAATGTGAATTGGGAAGTTCTTTCCATGGCAGGTACAGGGAAGACAGAAATATAGCTTTCCAGAACTCTTCTAATTCCTGTGTGTCACTGATTGGTCCCAGGATTTCCTGAAAGTGGAGGGGGAAATGAGGTTGGGGATAAGGGTCCAATGTGAAGATTGTTCTGTGGAAATCAGCAGGATGGTCTTATGGCAGAGGCTGTGGGATCAAACTCAGAGTAGAGCCAGAGAGAAGACGTGGAAGAGACCCAGGCGGTCTTGAGTACCTGCAAGCTCTAAGATAAGACCAAGTCAGCCTGGTAGCAACACTCAGCCAGTCCCATTCAGAAAGACCAGACAGGAGAGGACAGCCGTTGCCAACTTCAGCTGCAGATGCCAGCAAGGAAAGCATGACCAGGCAGGAAAGAGAGATCCCAAGCAGGGATCCCAGTTCCCCTCACTCCACCACCATGGGATGACTCCATCACCCAGAGAATTAGGGTAAGTCTGAAGGGACCAGTCTTTTTACCCAGAGTCACACAATAGATACTATTTAAATCACTTTCATAGGTTGAATGTTAATTGCTTTTTAAAATACGCTCCATTTTTCTATCAATATATTTACATGATCTATAAGCTGAAACAATGTACAGAGATTTAAAGGAAAGAATCCTGTTTCCCTCTATCCCAACCCTACTCCCCCAAGAATGCTCCCACCAAAGACATTATTTTAGCTTCTGATGTATCTTTCCAGAGTTTATGGTATTACTAGCAAATGTGAATATATATTCTTAATCTGATTTTTCATTTTCTTAAAGATGGCATCACTATTTTTTTCTCATTTAAAATACATTATTGGGATTTCCATATCTGTATGGTATTACAATGTATTTGTTGTTTTTTTGGAGGGTATTTCATTGTAAGGATGCTTCATAATTTATTCAACTCTTTCCTTATTGATGGACATAGATAACATTTTGCTATTACAAACAGTGGTTCAATGAATGACTTTATAAATGTGTTATTTTTGTTCACGTGAGATAGATCTTTAACAAAAACCTAAGGGGTTGAACTTTAAGTGAATGTGTATACTGGACTATGCCACAGCATACTGGAACATTGCTAAGTTTGATGGTCCCAGGCACGCAGTGACTAATAACTTTTGGGTGATCAAATCAGTTAATAAAGAAATAAAGAAGCCACATAATCTTGGTACGTCTAAGAGTATTGTCAGTAAGTTTGTGACTTTACTTCATAAGCATGCATATATGTAAGCACACGTTAAAAATATAAAATTGGGCGCCAGTCTTGTAAAAGTTGTGTAATAGGGAGCCACTAAGGCCTGACTGCACAAAGGGCTTAATGATAGGATTTACAAAGAATAGCAAGGAAATTATCTTGGAAATCTAAGAGCTGGGGTCGGGTTAGGGCAAGCCCCTTGTGGAACGGGCTGGAGTGTGGGTCTGCATCTGAGGCAGCTGCCAAGACTTCCGGTGGCTGCCCTCCAACTGTCTTTTCACTGTCTTCAACTGCTCTACTTGTTCTTAACTTGTGTGCCCCCATACTTTCAGCTTCCTACTTCTCACAGCGGCTCCTCCAGTGTCAATTTTACCTTATGACCTTTTAACTGAGCTGTCAAACTTACTGTCTCATGATTTCTGGATTTTTAGTACAAATTTCAAATTTTGCCCTGCTCATTTTTCCATCAAGCCTGTACAGATAATAGGTTGTTGGTAAGTGGACTGTTTGGTTACTCTTCGATCTGTTACTCACTCATGAACCAATCAGCGACCCTGGAGTGAGGACCACGTGGTCTAACAAATTTTCAGTCCCCGCCTCCCTGCAGGGAGAAGAGCCGGTGGGGCTTTCTTCCTTACAACCCAGTGTGGTCAGGCAGGCACTGTAACATTTCTAATGTCCAGATTCAAAACGTTTTATTCATGTTCTTTAATATCAATTTAACATGATTATAAATGACTGCCTAGTTGTCTATCACATGGTAGTTCTGTAATTTATATTATGAATTCCTTTCGCTTGACACTAGAGTATATACATAGCCAGGGGAGAAGGATGAAACAACGATGAGCTTTGAAGGGAGGTCAAGAAATTGATCAAAACCTGATCAAACTTCCTCCCTTATACATGTGTAGAAAAAAATGATACTGAGGTATTAACTGGTGCATGTGTCCTCTCCCCCCCACCCTGTCCCCACCATCTTCCTTTGCCTCTTGTGACTCTCCTCACCACCACTGGGACAGTTTCTTGGAAAAGATGACACAAGTAGGCGATTCTCCATGCTTGAGTATTAAAATAGACCTTTGGAATGATAGCAAAAATGTCTTGAAAGAAAAGGTGTTTTGAGTTACAAGAGCCTAGGTTCTGAAGACTTCAGAACAGAATAATGAAGAAAATGTTCCCAGTACAAGACAATTTTTCCCATCCTTTCAACTAGGGTATCCATAAGAAAGAAGAATCAGAACACACTTAGACACTGTTGTTTTCCGGAGAGGGAGCTTGTGCTTTGGTCCATACTGCTGGGGCTGCTCTTCCTAGAGCCAAAAAAGGCAGCAAGCCTTATGGGTCCCATTTCAGCATTGTGGTAGGGAAGCAACAGAGTAGAAATGGAGAGGGGGGAATCTCTGCACAGAGGAGACTGAGTCAGCTCCGATGGTCCCCCAAACCCAGCAGAGCTGGAGAAGCAGCAGAATGCTTTCCTGAGACACCAAGAATGGGCAAAGGCTGTTGATAGAGAGAGCCGGACCTAAGTGACTTTGAGGTCAGGAGGAGACAAGAGCCAGATGTACCCATGACCTGAGGCCAGGTGGGAAAGAGGATATTTCAGATATTTCTGTCCCAGGACAGAAGAGGACCAGGGCCTAGACCTCTGTGATGCCTTGGAATGCCCTGCATCCCCTGACTTAGACACAACCATGGGCAGAGGCAGGCTGCATTAGACCTCAGGGGTAATAGGACATAAAAATAGAAATTAACTTAGTTGCAGAAAAATGAAATATATTTCAAAAACGTGCACTTCTGTCCTGTTCCTGACACTCTTACCTGGTACACAGATTTCTCATGGGTGCAAATATTTGAGCTTAGATAGCCCCTTAGAGCTCATCAAACACTTGGGGGGGAAAATGTGGTTTAAGAATAAACAGTCCTCTGTTCCTTTAAGTGTTTTTACATTTCATTAATAGTTGAACTGGTGTCTGACCTCTAAGATATTTTGATAAACATCTCAGAAATGTACACATGATGTTCATATTTTTTGAGGGGTGATTTTTCAGACTTGGCATACTTTAGCAGTAGAAACCTCTCTTCAAACAATATATGGAGGACCTCAATATATGAACAGCTTGAAGGGGTGCTCTGGTGGAAAATCAGAGTCTCCCCTTCCCTCACTGTCCCCTTCACCCCCAAGATGGCCCTGGAGACACCATCTTATAACCCTGGTGACTCATGCACAAGCTGGAAATCCACTACTTGTTCAGGCTCCTTCAGTCCCAATGGCCTCATAAGTAAGAAATGAAATGGTGACATCCCACTTAGCAGGCTGGTCCTCAGTCCCCATGTCTGTTAAGTGAGGAGGATGGACTAGCTCAATAGTGTAATGTCATTAAATCTCCCAAGGGACTTTAAGGATATCTATGCTTGCTCCACCCCCAACCCCTGCTGAGATTCCTTAAAGTGGGGCCCAGGAATCTGTATTTTTTTTTAAAAGTTCCCCCCACCCCATTCTAATATGCAGCTAACACAAGAACCACTGAGGAAGATAGTCTTTGAGGACTGCTACAAACAATAAAATTCACATGAATAGGAATTTGGGGAAGAGTACCTTAATTTGACTATCCAGTTGGAACAAATTCTGGAGGGAAGGAGAGTCTTTTGAGAAGTCTTTTTTGAGGAAGTAGAAATAACACATTTTCAATTTCAGTGGTCTTAAGTCAGACAGTGAAGTAGAACAAAATCTATTCTCTCTTTAAGAAAGCAAAAATTTTTCTCTAGCAAAAAAATGTCCTTGAAATAATTGTCCTTGGCTCCTTGGAAAATCATGGCTGATTGCCTGGTGGTGGGTATAAAAGAAGGGTGATTTGTTCATGTGAATGTCAATATTGCCTTCAGGAGGTAGGAATGTTAAAAACAGTGTTTTAAAATTCTGGAGCCTAGTTACCATATAATTAAATTAAATCTCAGCTAAAATCTTGCCTTCTCTGAGAAGAGTATTATCCGATTTTTGTTAAATATTTAAAAATTAACCCAGAAGGAAATGAAAATCATCATTTTAATCTTGCCTCATATTTGTTTAATAATCTCAAATGATTAATTTTCTAATTAAGGAAATGGAATTGATTTTGGAAAGTTATCATGTAGTATTCATGGTTGAAATGTTCAATATTTCATAATGACATTTAGCCCAGTTTAATAAAAATTTTGCAGTTTTCTAAAAAAGCATTCCCAAAATGTGTGCTATGACTGCCGCAAGAGGTTAATAGAAGTCATACACACGAAATATTTCTATATGGAAAGAAGTTTGGGAAACACAGCAGTCATTTATAGAAGTCTGGGTTTGAGTTTCAACACCTTAATTAAAGTTCTTAGAAATGTCCTTTATAATAGGTGCTTTCACCTCAAGATTATTTATAGACATAGAGTAAAAGGCAAAGACAGATTTTTTTTTTTGAAGTTGTTATTCCCAACCTAACCTCTGTTTACTCAGAAACCATAACAAGGGGGGGAACCCACTTCTGATTCTGGGTTCTCCAAATGGGAATATTGAGAGATTATATGGTCATTCTAAGCAGTTCTCTGGGAGCAGAGCAGCTCAAGGTCTAAGTAATAAGGTTCCTGTCAGAATTCAGAGAAGGAAGCAGATGGAAGGACACAATTTGGGGATGAGTTGTTGATTTTTATCCCTTCATCACAGAGAAGTCTAACACGTGATGAGCTACACTAGTAGCTACACTGTCCAGTATGGTAGTCGCTAGCCATATGGGGCTATTTAAATTTGAATGTAATTCACTGAAATTACATAAAATTTAAAATTCAACTCCACAGATGCACTAACCACATTTCAAGTGCCTAACAGCCACAGATGAATGTTTCCATCATGACACAAAGTTTCTTTGGAAACACACAGGCCTCGATTATGGGTCCTAGCAGTTGAACCCTAACTCAGAGTTTTGTCCTCTGCTATAGGTCTGGGACCTTTCCCATCTACTTACGTCCAGCACCCTTGTCTTAGCGATTGGTTTTCATTTTATATTTCACATGATTTTCTCTTTGTAGGTGCTCTCTTAGTCTCTACAGTAGTTTCATTTACCTTTTATTTTCTGAGACTTAACTGAGCTCCACGGTGGTTCTTCCTATTGTCATGGGGTCGACTAGGATCTCTCCTGTGCCTGCTGTCAGCTGCAAGCTCTATGGGACCCAAGTGTCCAAGATGGCATCAGCTCCCTGCTGGGCACATCAACTAGGTGACTGGCATGACTGCAAGCTGGCTGGGTCTCTCTCTTTCTCTCTCTCTTCATTACGGCTCAACTCTTATTTCACCCTATAAACGAGAGAAAGCAGAAGCTGCCAGACTTCTTAAGGGCTGGGGCTAGAATTTGCCCAGAGTGCTACAGAGAGTGAGTTGGGAAAGGAAAGAAGCCTCAGTGCTTTTCGCTGCTGCAGTGAAGAAATGCAGGACAGTGCAGTGAAAGTCAATCAGAGCAAAGTTTTATTATAGTTCACTCGAAGGATGGAGCGGGCCTGTCAAGAGAGACAAAGGTCCCAGAAACTCCAGGTGTTGGCTTTTATCATTTTTTTCTTTGGGGCGGGTCCTAAGGTTGCCACATTTGAGTGATAGGACTGGATGATATAACAAATTAGCCAACTACCCATGCTCTTTTGCAAAATGCATTCGAAATACCTGCAGGGGTAGGAAACAAGAGACATTATTTCTATTCTAGAGACGTAGGTCAGATAAGGACAGGGGGCTGCTTTCTTCACAAGCACAGCAAATGTAACTCTTCTGTAGGGATGCTGTCACCCGAGATCCAGGGTGGGTGGAATGGGATGGTCTCCCTGAGGTCCTCGGTTAGGGCTCTCCAACAGGATCTCTAAGGTCCATCCTCCTGCCACTCATGCCTAGCTTCCTGCCTAATACTTCCATTGCATTCTGTAGGTTACAGCAAGTCGCAAGACCAACTGGAGTCAAAGGGAAGTAAAATAGTCTTCACTGCTTGATGAGAGGGACAGTTATCTTGGCAGACAATATATTACACTATCTAACCCCCTTTCTGCTCATCACAGAAGACAGTTCTTGAGGACAAATACATAACACAACTGTGCAATGAGTAACAGCAAATCACCGTTTACATTACAGTTTTATACCCAGTGATATATAGTCATAAATAATATTCCCACAACATGTAGGACCCAGAGGTGAAACTCTTATAAACTGTTGTGGTAAGAAAGGTGGGGATAGGGGTAGGAAAAGAAGATTTTCCTTCAAGCCCCTCTTCCACCCTACCTCTGAGAGAGCCACAGTGCACAAGAGTGTGCTAGAAAGTCTGAGCAGTCCTGCAGAAAAGAAGGTGTTTTGCAAAAGCAATTTGGACTTATCTCGCTTCATATTTACTGCCTTCATATTTACACATCATGAGATGATTTCCCCACTTTGCTTTGAGGTGCTTAAAAGAAATTCTTAGATGGACAATGCATAAATAAAAGAAATCTACGCTGCTAAGTTCCATTCATAATTTCAGGCAATTGAAAAACAAGATATCTTATTTTACAAATTACATTTTCCCTAGTTAGAACTTTCAGGATGAGAATTTATGTGTGGAGAGGGATGGGACCCAGAGTACCATAAGCTTGTGAGAATATACATTTAAAGAACTTTTTAGAGAGCATTTTTGACCATATTTATCAAAATTCAAAAGGTATATTATTTAGGTCAACACTTTCACTAAGAAGAATTTTACCCTCATTCCAATAAATCCTTGGTCGAATCCCCCTTCTAACACACCATATATTTAGTTGCAATTGTTTTTATTTAAGTATAATTAACACAGTGTTATATCAGTTTCAGGTCTACAATATAATGATTCGGCAGTTCTATACATCTGTCAGTGCTCATCAAGGTGAGGTGCTTTTAATCCCCTTTACCTGTCCCCTGCCCCACCTCCCCTCTGGTAACCACAAGTTTGTTCTCTGTATTTAAGAGTCTGTGTTTTCATTTGTCTCTTTGTTTGTTCCTTTGTTTTGTTTCTTAAACCCCACATGTGAGTGAAATCCTATGGTGTTTGTCTTTCTCTGACTTATTTTGCTTAGCATGACACTCTCTAGGGCCATCTCAACACAATCCCTATATTCAATGATCTTTTGTCTCTTGAGGAAAAAGACCAATACCAAGTTGTGAGATAACAGTTGTTTGCAAGTAAGTCACATCAAGACAGGCATACTCCTTTCTTAGAAAGAATTTCACATCACAAATTGAACATCCAATCATGGTAGCACTTATGAGAAATCTCTGTTCAAAAAGCCGATCCCAGGGCACCTGGGTATCTCAGTCAGTTGAGCTTCCGACTCTTGGTTTCTGCTCAGGTTAGGATTTCATGGGTCCTGAGATTGATCTCCACTTCCGGCTCTGTGCTCACGGGGGAGTCTGCTTGAGATTCTCTTCCTCTGTCCCTCCCTTTACTCTCTCTCTCAAATAAGTAAATAAATCTAAAAAAAATACAAAACAATTTATCCAACATACTTCAGCAAATTAGCTTGAGGGACTTGGGACACCCCAGTGATTTCTACCTTAAGGAAGGTAATTAAAAGAATGAAAATCTATTTTCCTTTTGAAGCTGTCATTCACCTGTAGACAAAACCTCCATAATCATCTCAGTAAAACATGGTGAGTCCAGACAGCTCAGGTATATGAAAGAATTCTGCTCACCAGCAGCAGACTGAAGTCAATGTGGAAATATCTGATTATTGAATAATGTTGCTTTGAGTAGAAAATAAAGATGCTGCATAGTAACTCTTTTTAACTGACTGCTGAATCTCCTGGGTCCCTAAATTTATGCCCTATTACTTATTATAACCCAAATTAGGACTTGCTTATAGGGTAATCCTTGATTTTCAAGCATCTAATTCAATCTGACAGATAAACTCATGTTAAGTATGCAAAGATATCAATACAGGACTGATCTTTGCAGTCTTGTTGGCAATAAAAAGGGGGAAATGACTCTATTAGGGATTGGTCACATAGATGATGTACATCCATAAATGGGACACAAATGTAGGTAGCCATTAAAATGAAAATATAGACTATATATATGTCTATTGAAAGATGTGCGAGGTATATTAAGTAAAAAAAGAAAGGTACAGAACAGTATGCAAAATATGTGTTCATCTAATTAAAAAAAATCTATGTGCATGTGTTTGAACACAGGCAGAAAATTTCTGAAAAAGACTATGTAAGAAATTTAACAGCGGTCATCTCTGGAAAGAGTATGGGGGACTTTTACTTATATCTTTCTTAGTATTTGATCTTTTTTTAAAACAGCACAAGCAAGCATTACTTTTTTTAATTTCTTAAAACTAATTAAATGGCAAAGAAAGAAAACAACCAGCAAAGAAAATGGAAAGGAACATTTTAAAGATAATGTGTTCTAAAACAATCCCATATATACGCAGTTAAGTGATCATTTTTTAATTTGAATACATGCAATTGATGGTGTTATTATACATAAAAAAGAATGTAGGGTTTGGAGCCAAACTGATCCAGGATTAAATCTCAGCTACCCAGTACCAAGAGTCGAGCTTCGGACAGGTCCCTTAAGCCTTCAGAAACTCAGTTTTCACATCTATCAAATGGATATAATCATATCTTCCCTGTGAGCTCGTTCCTTACAGTTATGTTGACAAAATACTTGGCATCCTGCTAGTCCCACAGTAGTCCCTCAGTAAAAGATTGCTGCTGTATTTATACTACCCTTAAGCTGTAATGTCTTAAGAAAGTCTCAACTTCAGTTTCCACATCTGAAACAGGAAGAGTTAGTACCTACTATACGGGTTATAAAGAGATGGGCTCAGGCAATTAGCAAATAGTATTTTTAGTATTTCTGCACAGATATCTTAAATGCTGCTTGGGGGTGGTTTCAAACTCATGGAATAGAGGAAAAATATTAGTTTCCGTTTCACCCACTGCATGGTCAGCCTCCAAAAACCATACTGAGTTGAATGTCCTCACAATGACATTCTCTTCTTACACTGGGTGGCTCGCAGCCTTGTTACTTGATTCCTGTTGAGACTGCTGGCAGTGATGACAGTTTACATCCTAGCAAACTTATTTTAGTCAGAAGTCTCACCTCAGTCAGACCACGTTTTTGGTTTTGGAGTTTATTTTAACAAATAAACAAAATTTTTCTTATGGGTTTCATTAATCAGCATTCTCTAGAGAAACAGGACCAGTAGGATATATATGGATAGATTCAAGATATTTATTGCAGGAACTGGTTTTATGGAGGCCAAGAAGTCCCACAATCTGTTGTCTGCAAGCTAGAGACCAGGAAAGCCAGTGGTGTAATTCAGTCTGAGTCAGAAGGCCTGAGAATGAGGGGACCCGATAGTGTTAAGTCCCAGTCCAAGGTCAACAGCCTAAAAAGCAGAGAGCAGCTGAGATGAGTTCTAGAATAAAAAGGCCCAAGAACCAGGAGCTCTGATGTCTGAAGGCAGTAAATATAAATGTCGAAGCTTGAGAAGGGAAAGAAAGAATTCATCCTTCCTCCTTTTTGTTGTATTTGGGCTTTCAGTGAATTGGATGATGCCTGCCCACATTGGTGAGAGTGGATCTTCTTTATTCAGTCTACTGAGTCAACCCCCTCACAGACACACTCAGAAATAATGCTTGACCAGCTATCTGGGTACCCCTTAAGTTAAGCTGACACATAAAATTTACCATCACTTCGATTTTTGTTTTTTTTCTGAAAATATTCTCACCCATCTATAACTGTATATATTGGATTATTTTTACCCAAAATGTTTGTTAGCACATATAGAAACAGTGGGGAAAACCATATATGAGTAATTTTTAAAAATGCAATTTTTGTCTATGTTTGCCTAAGGCCTATGACAAAATGTCAGGGTAGCTTCCCATGTCAAGCAGTTTGATATATTTATCATGTGATAAGCCAATCATGTCTTCATCATATCTTTGTGAGTATGAAGAGTTCTTTGGTATAAAAAATCTTAAATATATTTCTCAGTCTTGTCAATTTGCTCTATGAGCAAATTCTATAAAATGCTATAAAATTTAACCCAAAACCCTTTAGTCTGTATCTCTACTAGATATCATCACATCCAACAAATTTAACAATGATTCCTTAATATCATCCAAGGTATAGCCTATATTCCAATGTCCCTGGTATCTTAACATATATTTTTCAATCAGAGTAGAAACAAGATCTGCATTTGGCTATAAGTCTTTTAAGTATGTAGAACAATACTTACAGACCTAAAAAGAGAACTATCCAAGTCCACAAGAATGAGAAAATTTGCATATTTCTTTCACTAAGTGATAAAACAGTCAAAAATCCATTCCTGTACAATGTTGGTGGAAACGTAAATTGTACAGCCATTATGGAAAGCAGTTCCCTCCAAAATTAAAAATAAAGCTACCATATGATCTAAGAATCCTTCTCCTAGGTATATATTCACAGGAAATGAAATCAGTGTCTCAAGAGACCCCTGTACTCCCACGTTTTCTGCAGGATTACTCGTAATAGTCAAGATATGAAAACAAACTAAGGCCCATAGATAGCTGAATGGATAAAGATGTGGCATGTATATACAACGGAATCCTATTCAGCCATGAGAAAGAAATTCTATCATTTGCAACAACATGGATGAAACTGGAGGGCATTTTGCTAAGGGAAATAAGCCAGAGAAAGACAAATACTATATAGTATCCCTTAAATATGGAATCTACAAAAAAAATCAAACTCAAAGAGACAGAGTAGAATAGTGTTTGTCAGGGGCTGACAGTGGGGGAAAATGGAGAGATGTAAGTCACTTAAAAGATGAATAAGTTCCAAGGATCTAATATACAGCATAATGACTATTCTTTTTGGTTTTTTTTAAAGATTTTATTTATTTATTTGACAGGCAGGGGTCACAAGTAGGCAGGGAGGCAGGCGGAGAGAGAGAGGAGGAAGCAGGCTCTCCGTGGAGCAGAGAGCCCGATGTGGGGCTTGATCCAAGGACCCTGGGATCATGACTTGAGCTGAAGGCAGAGGCTTAACACACTGGGCCACCCAGGGGCCCCCATAATGACTATTCTAACAATATTGTGTTGTATACTTGTTGTATACTAGTAGATCTCAAGCATTTTTATGGAGAGAAGGAAAGAAAGAAAGAAAGAAAGCGAACCTCATTAAATGTAAAGAAGATTTAAAAAATGGGATTAACAGATTTGACCCAAATGACATTATAGAGCACCCATCCAACAGTGATAGAATTCACATTTTTCGGGGTGCATGTGGAATAAACCTTTGTTGACCACATGCTGGGCCATAAAGCAAGGCTCTACAACTGTGAAAGGATCGCAAACGTAGAGAATATTCTCTTTGATTATGGTGAGATTAAACCAGAAACCAGTAATAAAGAAAAGAAAACTAGAAAATACCCCCAACTTTTGAAGATTAAGCAAATTCATTCCCATAAATTATGAGTCAAAAAAGAAGTCACAATGGAAGTATCTGAAATGTAATAACATGAGAAAATATTTTAATAAACTTGGGGGGTGGATTTCTTAAACAGGAAACAAAAAGCACTTATTACAATGGAAGCATTGAGAAATTGAACGACATTAAATTAGAATTGAAAAGTGTACCTCCTTTTGGCAGAGAGTAGAGTTAGTGACTGGGAAGAAATACAAAGGAAACTTCTGGCAGAGGTGTGCTGGCAATGTTCTGTTTCTTGATTTGGCTAATATTCACACAAGTGTACTTTGTGTTACTTCATCACGTCATGCATTATGATTTATACTCATACACAGTCATGTATATGAAATACTATAAAAACATTATTGTAAAATGTAAGGTGAATAGGACTAAATCTAACAAAGAAAGCAACTTCTTTTAAGAGAAAAAACTAAAACTAAACCAAATTAAGAGATGTAAAGACAACTTAGAGACCAATACTCTGTTAATAGATTGAAAGATTCACTAATGTGAAGAGGTCAGGATACTGACAGGCCTATTTAAAAATTGTATATGCAGAAACCATGACCTCAATTGAACCGGCGCTATTTTTTCAGTTATTTTTTATTTTTTAAATTTTAATTTTTAATTTTAATTTTAATTTTTTTTTAAGTAGGCTCTGCACCCTGTGGGACTTGAACTCCCGACCCTGAGATTGATACCTGAGCTAGGAGTTGGACTTAGAACTGACTGAACCACCCAGAGGCCCATTCACTTGTTTTTTTAATTGCAGATAAATACTGATGATATAAAATTTTACCATCATAACTTCTTTGAAGTGTACAGTTCAAAGACATTTAGAACATTTGCGTTACTGAACAGCCATCATCATCATTTATTCCAGAACATTTTCCTCACCTCAGAGGGAAATCCCAAACTTATTAAGTAGTTAATCTCCATTCACCTTTCCCCACAACTCCTGGCAAACACTAATCTGCTTTCTGTTTCTATGAATTGGCCTATTCTGGGTATTTAATATAAATGGAAATATAGAGTCTGTGGCTTTTTTCATGTTTCATCCATGTTGTAGTATATATTAGGACTTTATGACTCCTTATGGCTAAATAATACTTCATTGTATAGAATATGCTGCATTTGTTTTTCTGTTAGTTTCTGGGTTGCATCTACCTTTTGGCTATCACAATAGTACTGCTTTGAACACTCTTGTACAAATTTGTCTGAATGCCTGTTTTCAGTTCTTATGGGTATATATGTAGGAGTGGAGTCAGATGGTACAGGCTGAGTCATATGGTGATTCTATGTTTAACTTATTAAAGAACTCCCAAACTGTCTTCCACGATGGCTATCCCATTTTCCCTTCTCACTAGCAGTGTGTGAGAGCTCCACCCTGGGCACCCATGTGGCCTTCTCAATTCCCAGGTTGATGAAGTTTTTCAAAACACTTCTTCCTCAAAGGATCTCACTTCACAGCCTTTCTCTCAGACTTTTTGGAGTGTCAGCTGTTTGCCTCAACGGATAGCCTTAGTCCCAGTCCCAGAAAGTCATATTTCTGCCTGTAAATGTTTTTGAAACATTTCTCCATGCTGCAGCTTCTTTGTCCTGAGAGAGTTGCAGGTTTGGCGAAGTAAAGGCAAGCTCTTCTCTCGTCCTTCAGGGAGTGACCAGACAGGTCAAAGCACAACCACAGTTGTGGGTCTTTGAGAACAAGGTCAGCTCTGCTGTCTCCAGGGACTGTGGTTTTCCAGAGCATCACGAGAAGCACAAGTGGGGTATTTTTACCCCGGGGGGCAAGGGTAGGTTAGAAATGCCACCAAGATTTCCTACCAGGTTTTGTTTGCTTCTTCCTGATTAAGAGTTTACTTGGTTGCTGTAAGCCATTGACCATTTTCCAGAGTTCCATTGATTTTGACAGTTTTTGTCAGTTTTTAGTGTTCTATTGAGGGACAGGACCTTGGAGTTCCTGACTGTGCCATTATTTCTGATAGTCTTCAAACACTCTTTAAGAAATAAAATAACACGGGGGCTCCCCATAAGTTATTAAGAGTTATTATAAAACCAGAGTAATGAGATAGTGTGGTTTCATTTTAGGGTTAGTCAAATTGATGAGTAGAAAAGAAAAGAAAGCACAGAGGTGGGCTTCAGTGATATTGTTAATATTCTGTTTTTTAGTTTTGTTGATGGGTGCCCACTCTTACAAATAGTCTTTTGAATGTAGCAGGTGTTACATAATGAAATATGTTTACATTCCAACTACTTGGACACTGAGAAATGCACTTCTAAGTAACCACTGGGTTAAGGATGATTTCAAAACTAGTTATGAACTATTTAGAAAGCAATACAAGGAGATCACTTCACACCAAAATCTATAAGACACTACTGCAAACCCATACAAGGAGTAAAAGTATTAACCTTAAATACCTTCATTATTAAAGAAGAAATAACAAAAAAGGAGCAGTTTCTTAGTCTACATCCTAAAAACATTGAAAAGGTCAACAAAATAAAAAACACTAGAAAGTTGGGGTTTTAAAGTAGGAAAGAAACAATAACTATACTGCTAAACATTTTTCAAAAGACAAATCAGTCTTTCAAAATAGGAAATATCAATAAAATTAAGTTCTTCTTGAGATTGAGAAAAAATAATGTAGATAATAAAGATTGTGCTCAATTCGAATAAGGAAACAAACAAGGTCCTGTGATGAAAAAAATAACTCAGGTGAACTAATGACAACAGCATTGTGGGAGAAAGTTTTCCTAATCTAAGAATGAGAGGGACTCTCGTCTAGGTCTAGGACATTAGAGGCTGGCGAAGATTTCTAGACTCCCCATGATGTCAGAAAGAGCATGGTGTGCAGAACTCAGTTTCCATGTCTAGGGCTCAGTAAACGAAAATCACGTTGGGTAGGACAATGCCTGAGCGAATGAATGACGTCACAGAATCTTTGTTTGCAAGTCACCGCAAGTTGGCAACAAGAAGGAAAACTAAGAAATACATCTTATCCTTAAAATACATTCGATACTCAGCTAAAATATTATAGGCAGATACAAACTGAATAATCAAGCCCTGGAAAATCTGAAAACTGATCACAAAGGGGAAATTTTTGTTTTCTTTCTTCCTTTTAAGTTTTCAAATCAGGGAATTTCTACTTGCTTTGCTTATCTCATCATGCAACTTAACCCCTGCATTAGTCACTTCCTGTGTGTCCAATCCACCGTGTGGATAGATTGGATCCTCAGCAACCAGGAAGTATATGAATAATCTCTGTGGAGCTCTTACTCATCATGCATTAGTGATTTGAATACTAATTAGTATTTGTAAAGTAGGAGGAGAAATATAAGTGAAGTGTGGTTGATTTTCATTACCTGATAGTAATGAACATATCACAATATTATTGTAAAGAGTAACTTCCTAGCGTCCTTTAATCTTACCAATTTAAAGAAAATGTCTTTGCCTCACTCTATGTGGAAAGATCTGGAACAGATAAAGATAATTAAAATGTGGTCTTCAAAGGGATAAAAATAATAATAAAACCTATCTTTCCCCTCCTAGCATCTTCCTAATTGTCAGACCCATGTATATAAGGACTCATTCAGTGGATTCAGCTAGATGTCCACAACTCAAACATGTTCACAACATGAGACATTGTCTTCCCCCAAGCCCAACAGGTGTGCCATGGGACCTTCCACCCTCCCCTCCAAATCTACTCTTCTGTATTTTCTATCTCCATATTCAGCACAAACATCTACCCACTTTCCCAGTCCAGAAATCTCGGAATTGTTTTATATCTTCAACTCTTGCCACATCCATTAAAAAAGAATCTCCCTGTCCTGTTGATTCTACCTCCTAAATTCTATTTAAGTCCCATATTTTCTCCACTTCAGTTCAGTTCAGGTGCTCATAACAACTTTCAGATGCCCGGGATAGCCTCTTAATTGTCTCCTGACTTAATTCTTACACTTCTCCAATTTATCTATATGTAAAAGTCCCAGCTGATCCTTATAAAATGCAAATCCCACTGCCTTTCTCTCTGATTTAAAATTCACCATTGTTCTTTATGGTATTTTGGATTATATACAAAAGTTTTAATTTGGTTTCTGATGAACTGGCCATCGCGTCTCTCCCACATGTACATGAGACAATAGCCAGGCTGAGCTGCTTGTATTCACCTACATGCCACAGTGTTTTATTCCTTCTGTCTTTTTCGTGTGATGCTATTCCCCCAGCTTGAAACACTTCCCCCTTTCTCTTATTCTTCTCATTTCTCTTCAACACTTCTCAAACCTGGAGAAATTGTATCCAAATATCAGGATTCAGCTTCAACATCACTTCTTCCAGGAATAAAGTGTTCTTGATCTCCCACCTCCAGTTGTCTGAGTTAAATGACCTTCTTCTTTGCACTACCCTATAGTGAAGATTGGGGATTGTTTTCTGTGAAGGGCTAAGTAATTATTATTTTCAGTTTTGAGAGGGTAGTAGGCCGACTGGTGGACTCTTAAAAGATCTATGTCTTAAAATCAGGAACCTGAGAATGTCACAGGATTTGGGGGGAAAAAAAAAAGATCCTTGCAGATGTAATGGATCTTGAGATGAGGAAACCATCTTGAACTATCCAGGTGGGCCCTAAATTCAAGGACAAATGACTTATAAAGGACACACAGAAGAGAAGATCGGTAGAAGAGGAGGAATCAATGTAACCAGAGAGAGGGCTCCGGGTGACGAAGCCATGAATTAAGCAATGCCAGCAACAGTATGTCAACACATGGGTAGGACTGGGTTCTAATAAAGACTTCATTTACAAGAAGGGATGGCAGGACAGATTTGACCCACAGGCTTGACCACCCACGTTGTAATACGGACACTGTCACACTTGATCATCACTCCTCTGGAATACAAACATATTGAAGACAAGGAATATGTCTTTTATCTTAAAATGTCTAACCCAAGAGTCTCAAACTTCAATTTTAATAGTGACCAGGCAGGTAAATTAAAGGAGTGTAGTAGCCTGGATGAGAAAGTCAAAGTGTCACCTAATGAGGGCAACTTCTACTCAGTCCCTGGCAGTTATTACCACGTGGGCCCCCCAAGTTGGGCCAAATAAGTCATATCTGGGCTTCAAATTTAGTTCCTGGGCCACAATCTTTCAAGTTTGCATAGCCAGGGCCTGACACAACACATAGTAAATACTTGAATGAATTGAATGAATTCATGTATTCACAAATACCAACATTCTAACACCAAATGAGGAGGATATTGTAAGTATATTAGTTGGGATATAAATTTGTACACTTTAAATATGTATAATTTATTGTGTATCAATTATACCTCAAGAGAACTATTTTTAAAAGGAGATAAACTAAGGGCAAGAGTATAAATAGGGAAGAAAAAGCCTTAATAGTACAAACTATAAAAGCGAGATTCCTCCCTCAAATAAAATTCTGAGCTGGTACAGTGACTCAGCTCACTTAAAATGTGGGGACCAGCCCCCCCTTTTCTCCTCTTTTCTAAAGGAGTTGCCTTTGTCCTAAGTACAAGATGTAGTACAAGATGGCGCACTTCCACATGTGTATTCCCACCTGTGAGAAGAGGGAAAGGGAGGCGAGAGCAGATTACGTTCCTTTGCAGATACCACTAGGAAGTTCTCTGCATAATTTCCACCCACATTCTAAGGGAAAAGAAGATTCACACCTAGCTCCAATGGAGGGTGGAGAACATAGTCTTTCTGGGGGCAGCCCTGTACCCAGGTAACGGTTGAGGGTTCTTTCATTATGGAAGGGGAGAATGGATATTGGGGGACTACAGTTAAGTATGCAGTGAAAACAATGAAATAATTTACATACTGAAAGCAATAGAAAAATCTGATTTAAACTCTTCAACCATTTCCCTGTAGGACATAATAGGTCATGTCAGGCTAATGTTCTTTTTTTTATTTATTTATTTTTTAAATTTATTTTTATTTTTTAAAGATTTTTATTTATTTATCTGACAGAGAGAGAGATCACAAGTAGGCAGAGCAGCGGGCAGAGAGAGAGGGTAAGCAGGCTGCCTGCTGAGCAGAGAGCCCGATGCGGGGCTCGATCCCAGGACCCTGAGATCATGACCTGAGCCAATGACAGAGGCTTAACCCTTTGAGCCACCCAGGTGCCCCTCAGGCTAATGCAAAAACTAGAAGAGGCCAAAAAAATTCTAAAAATCATACTTTTAAAAACCTCAGTGAACTATGGAAGCAATGAAGGCTATATTAGGCTGCTCAGGCTGCCATAACAAAATACCTTAAACTGGGTGGCTGAAACAACAGAAATTAATTTTCTCCCAGTCTAGAAGCTGGAAGTCCAAGATCAGTGTGCCAGTATGGCCACGGTTCTGGTGAGACCTCTCTGTCTTGCAGACAGCCACCTTCTCATGTGCTCACATGGCCTTTCCTTGGTGCACTTATGAAGCCTGAGAGAGCAAGCTCCCTGGTGTCTCTTCTAAGGGCAAACAAATCTATAAGGAGGGTCCCACCCTCATGACACCATCTAACACTAATTATCTCACAAAGCCCCATCTCCAGATACTACCATATTGGGGCTTACAGCTTCAACATACAGATTTTGTGGGGATGCCAAAGTTTGGTTGATAACAAGGACAAGTTGGATATGATACATTCACAGAGAGTTAAGAACTTTCCCAGATGAGCTGTCAGCCATCAGCTCTTTCTTCCAGGGAGGCATTGCTGATCCTGGGCTCAGGATAAAGGTCTGGCTTAGCCAAAAGGAGAGCCTCTGCTCAGGGCAAAGGAAACCAGTAAGCTTTTAGGATCGTGGGGGCTGGAGCAACAAATGGGAGCTGTGGGGAGTGTCAAAAGCACAGGGGATTCTGGAGTTACGTCAACATTGGGGGAGTTAGGCTTCTACAAAGCAAGGTGAAATCTTCTGCAGTTTTACACCCTTGGGAAGGGGTCCTGTCTCAAGCACATAACTGGTTTCCACATCATAGATATTTGTTGTAACCTTGAACAAGGCACTGTCTTCAAGGGTGATTCTTCGGGAGGGACCAAACTAGGTTCTGTCAGCATGCAATAATTCTGGCTAGAGGAGAGTCAGTACCCCCATCTTACAAGAAGAATCTTAGTAGTACACTGCAACTGCCTCCACACAGGGAAAGACGGGTTGTGATGAAATCTTTAGAGAGCTAAAATAAAATGACACCTAACCTATAATTCTATATTCGGTGAAAATATCTTTTAACAATGATGGTGAAATAAGCACTTTTTTCAGACAAAAAATTAAAGGAATGTTGATAGAAGGTAAATTAAAGAAGTATCTTTAGGCAGGGGGAAAGGATCCCAAATAAAAACATGAAAATGCAGAAGGGAATGAAGAACACCAGAGAGGGAAACTAAATTGGTAAATACAAACATGAATCGTACAAACAATAATCATAACGTCACCTGACTTTTAACATTATATGTACAACAAAAACAAAAAGTGAGAGATAGTTTAATAGTAAAAGTTGCAATTTGTCTTAGTCTATTATAAGAACGTATGTTATATGTCTAGATGAACCACACTGTATAAATAGTTAATGACAAAAATTACAAAATAATGGAAGGGATAAATGGAATAATATTTTTTAAGTGTGATTAGTCCTAAGGAAGGAAAGAAAAATGGAAAAAAGCAACATGAAACAGATAGTTTTAATAGAAAATGAATGGTAGAATGCCTGGGTGGCTCAGTCGGTTAAGTATCTAACTCTTGATTTCAGCTCAGATCATGATCTCAGGGTTGTGGGATCAATCCCCATGTCTGGCTCTGTGCTCAGCATGGAGTCAGCTTGTCTCTCTCACTCTGTTCCCCGCCTCACCCTCCCACTCTCCCTCTCTCTCTCTCTCTCTCTCTCTAATAAATAAATAAATAAATAAGATCTGAATGGCAACATTGTATATATAAACTCAACTATGCAAGTAATTACATTAAGCATAAATAAATACATCAAGATTTATGGTTGTTAGATTGGATTAAACAACTACGTTGTGCCTAAAGACTCACACTTGAAAGATAAAAAACACAGAAAAGTGGACAATAAAGAACAAGAGCAACAACAAAGCCACAAAAACACTGAACATAAGTGATATATCTATACTAAAGTTAAAGTAGATTTAATGCCAGAAAGAATTATCACAGATAAAGACAGAGGTTTCGTAATTATTGAAGTGGGAATCCAGCAGGACACTATCATACAATACTAAATTTGTATGTACTCTATAATAAAGCTTCAAATATTGAAGCAGAAAGGGGCAGAATTAAAAGAAGCAATGAACAAATCCATACTTGTGGGCGCCTGGGTTGTTTAGCTGGTTAAGCGTCTTGGCTCAGGTCATGACCCCAGGATTCTGGGATCCATTCCGAATCTGGCTCCCTGCTCCTTGGGGAATCTACTTCTCTCTCTGCCCCTGCCCGCCCCCCTCCCTCCCCACCCCTGTGTGCGCACCCTCTCTCTCCAGCTCTCTCTCAAAAATAAATGAATAATATATTTTGAAAAATCCATACTCTTAATGCAAAACTTTAGCATATTTCATTTAATAACTTATAAAATAGTCTAACAAAAAATATCTATAAAAACAACACACTTGACCAGCTTGATCTGACTTATATAGAATACTACATCAAAAGACGATAGAATTCACCTTCTTTTCAAGGGCAAATGGATCTTTTACTGAAATCATAAAGAAAGATTCAACAAATTTGAAAAAATTAAAGTCATTCATAGTGTGCTATTTTTCCACTATAAAATCAAAATACAAATCAATAACAAAATGTAACTAGAATAATGCAACTACTTGGTAATTAAATACTTTAACAACAATGAATTTGACCATTAAGGTAAAAAGGATAAATTCCTAGAAAAATACAACTTATCCAAACTGTCGGAGGTAGAAAATCTGAATAGTTCACTATCTATTAAAGATACTTAATTCATTATTTTAAAAAAATCTCCCCCAAAGAATATTCTAGGCTCTCTTGGTTTCACTGGTAAATTCTCACAATATTTAAGGGAAAGAAAAATAACACAAATCTTGCATAACCTTTTCCAGAAAACAGAGTGTTTTTCAAATCCAACTTTTGTTGAGACCAATATAGCACAATTCTAAAACCTGACGATATTAGAAGAAAGAAGTACAGACCTATCTCTCATGAACATAGATGTAAAAATCTTTAACAAAATTTTTGACAATTGAATCTAGTGACATGAATCGAACCTATTCTAGGAATGTAAGATTGGGTTAACATTCAAAAGTTAATCCAACCATATTAACCAAAAAAAGGAGAAACTTTAAATGAACATCTCGATAGATACAGAGAAATAATTTGACAAAACTTCTCTCTCCCTCATTTATTATATATTAAAAAAATACTCTTCACAAAAACAGAATAAAAAGTAAACTTTCTAAAACAAATAAAGAATATTACAAAAAATCAACAGCAAACATCATACCCAATGGTGAGATATTGAAAACTTCCCTTCTGATCAGGAGTGAGACAAGGATGCTAGCTGTTACTACTTACATCCAATATTTTGCTGGAGGTCCTAACCATTGCAATATTTTTTAAAAGATATTCAGATTTGAAAGAAAAAAAGAAAAAGAAAAAGAACTGTCAGTATTTCTAGACTGCATGATTATATTCTACAAAAATTCAAAAGAATCCATAAACTATTTGAAATAATAATTGAAATCTGCAATGTTGTCGGATACAAGATCATTATTTAAAAATCATTTATATTTCTATATATTGTTACAAATACAATGTCATATTTTAAAATGTACTATTTATATTAGAATAAAACAGAAGCTATATAGTAATAATTTCAACAAAAGATTTGCAATGTCCAATAAACATTCTTGAGAGAGAATATCTAAAATATCTAAATAATATCTAAATATCTATATCTAATATTTAAATAATATCTAAATAATCTAAATATTATCTATCTAAATAATAATATCTAAATAATTTCTAAATATCTAAATATCTAAATAAATTTAGGAATACACTTTCAATATTTAGAAGGCTCAATGTGTCAATTCCCAAACTAATCTACATCTACAAATTAACACTATCCCAATCAAAATCCCAGCAGGTTTTTGTTTTTGTTTTTGTTTTAGAGAAGTTGACAAGCTGATTCTAAAATTTATACGGAAATGCAAAGGCCCAAGGATAGCTAAGGCAATTGAAGTGAAAGAACAAAGCTGGAAGATTCATTGTACCTGAGAACAAAACACATCATAAAGCTACAGTAGTGAACTCAAAGTTATATAAACTAATCAGTTAACTAGATTAGAGAGCCCACACATAAATGGTCACCTGATTCATGACAAAGGCAATAATGCAATGGGTGAAGAATAATATTTTCAACAAATGTCGCTGGATGAACTGGACATGTGAAAAAACATATATATGGACCCCTTCTCTCCTCTTACTCAAATAATAATTTCAGTTGGATTATAGATTTAAATGTGAAAATTAAACAAAAAAGCTTAGAGGACAGCATGGGAACATATCTTCGTGACCTTGAAGAAGGTAGAGATTTCTTAAATGAGACCTAAAATGTGCTAACCATAAAGGAAAATCTCCTCATATGTATTTATAACAAGGGACTGTATCTCGAGTACACAGAAACTTCCACTGATCAATAAGAATAAGGCAGACAACCCAAGAGAAAAATGAAGAAAAGATTTGAACAGACATTTCACAAGGCAATATCAAATATCCAAAAAAATGCGTGAATGGGTGCTTCAACCTTGTTAGCCAGCAGGGGCTTGTGGATTAAACCACAATGAGATTGTCAGCACACATCTCCCAGAATGGCTCAATTAACATCAGAAAATTCCAAGAGTTGGAGAGGATGTGTAGTGTTTGGGACCCTTCCACATGAAGGGTAGGTTTGTTTATAAATTGGAATAACATCTTTGAATACTTTTAGGCAGCATCTACCCAAACCAAAAAGGTTACATGCAATACAATTTCATTTACGTGAAGCACACAGAAACAGGCCTGACCCATGCTGTTTGCAGTCAGGGTGATGGTTACCCCAGGGGAGGAAACGGTGGGTCCTTGATAGGAATACAAAGGAGTGTTCTGGGAAGCAGAATTTCCATTTCTTGATCTGGATTCTGGTCACATGAGTGTATCTAGTTGTGAAAATTCATTATGATTCACACTTACGATATGGAAAATTATCTGTGTGTTCATCTCCAATAAAAACTTTAATCTAACAACTTATTTTTAGAGAGGTATTAGACTTGGTGGTAGAAACTGAAAAACACTACTTATTTTCACCTCATAATAGTTATGCTCCAAAGAAGCTGTCTTTTTAAATTAGCGTCTGATCTTAGCCATGAGCCTAGTACAATACATCACAGCATAACCTAGAAAATCAGTCCTGCACTGCTGGGGGCAGAGCGGGGGAGTAGGGAGGGAGGCAACCTTTCTTCCTAATAAGAATTATTTCTATAGCCTGTATTTTATTTTCAAGTTCAGTTCTCTCTTGCCTATAGTTATAAGTGCTTTCTTTTCCCTCTCTGCTTCTAAAAACAAAATTTCACCTAAAATAGAGGAACAAAATTGCCCATGTATTCTGGGTCCTAGAAAACAGGCCCTATTTTGACAGAACATCAGTTTCATAATTCATTCTCCACATAATTGCATAATTCAGACTCATTATCTAACAATCCCCCTATTTTAACTGTATCTTTTTCTGTGTATTTTATTCCATAGCAACATGCTTTCTAGCTCTCCCGCAACCATTTCGCTTAGGGGAGATGTCTCAAAGGTTTCTCTTCACATAATAAACTACCAAGAAAGAAAAAAGCCTTGAAGATTTTTGAATAATAGGCACTGAGAACCTTCTAGCATACCAGTCATTTACTGCACATTTGACAATTAGTCTTTGAGAGCCCTATGGGTGCCAGGCGATGGTTGAGGCACAAGGGATACAACGGAATCATGGTCAGCCCGTTGGTTCTCAATTTAGATGGTTCCAAATTCAAATCCTAGCTAGAAAATCTGCTACTCCTGTGAAAATGATGTTTACTTTATAGCTCTGTGTCTCAGTTTACTCATTTTTAACATAGGGTAATGCCTTTCCCCAAGTCTTGCTAGGAAGGTAAAATAGCATATTCTGTGGAGTCACCTAGAATCATCCTCAGCACGTGGTCAACAACTGATACACACTAGCTGTTATTACCGGAAGAGATGACAACTAAAGTTATTTGCTGAATTACCTGTTGACAAATTTTGCCACCATCATCACTGCCTGCCATGTCTCCTTCCCTAGTCCCCCAATCTTTGTTAACAAGGCAATGACAAACATGTTGGACTAGTAACTAGGGGAGTCCTTCATTCATACCAGCTCCTGCCCTTTACAAACAAGGACACTAAATCCCAGAGATGTTGCCCCACCTGAATAGAACCTCACACAGCTCATTAGGGGGTGAAGTTGGCTTTAGACCTCAGGTCTCCACATTCCCAGTCCAGGAATGGGGCAGGAAAACCCTGCCAGTTGGAAGCCTGGCCCATTCTCCGATATGGCTCCAGGCTGACCCGAGCCAAGGGAGCAAATAAGTAATAATCATTCTGGCTGGTAGGGGTGCAGGGCACCTTGCTGTAAATTGTCTATTTTTAGCCTCTCTATATGGCCTCCTCTCTGCAGACTCACTCAGGCTAACAGACTGCTGTGGGATTTAAGGCACTCTCCGTGGTGTTGCTTGGTGGTTGCCATGCCAACGAAATTTAACAGAAACAGAGTTTTCTAGTAGATTATTCTGGTAGAGGGTTTAAAGCTAGATTAGAGTTCCGACTCTGAAACTGAAACAAAGCAAGCAATTAGTAATGGAACATAGTAGGCACGCCATTATTACTTGTTGGATAAACAGAATACATAAATGCAATTAGGTGTGTTAGGGAGATGAAGATGTAACAGCAGAGAACTTATCTGCTACATAAAGTCAATACTCAACGTCAGTCTGGAGCAAGTTTACTCATATCCTTCCTCCCTGGATTTTCATAATTACCTGACATTCTGTGTGACATGATTTGTCTGACTGAGGAGGACTGCCTCTGATCTTCAGGCCACTTCCTAGCTCTGTCACTCAGGGGCCCAACAGCACACAGATGCTAATCTGGGGTCCTCCTTTGATCTGGGGAGTTTATTCACATTTGAAAGGGTCTGTGTTTGGTCCTTCTAAAGTCACTTTTTGGCAAATGTAACCACTGTATTTAGTAAAGTGCATTTGCCATTTAGAAAGCCTCTGTGGGTCAAGAAACCTGTGTTTGAAAGGCTGTCCTTCTGGTCGCCATGAGAAGATGCTATTAGACAAGGAGAGAGGCAAGGCAGCCTGTAAATCTCCATTCAGTTCTCAGGGCTTTCAGCAGGATGGTCTGACAACCCTGCCCACAGTCTTTTTCCCTTTTCAATGAAATGTATTTTCCTAGTAATCATTTCGCCTTCCTTCCCTCCTTCCTCCTTGCCTATTCTTCCATCCTGCCCAGAGTATTTTCCGCTCCCCATCTCTCCTTCTTTGACAGTGGCAGCAGAAACAGCACAGGCTTTTGGAGTCTAGACAATTCATATCCTTACTATCTCTGACGCTTGTGAGTGGTGTGATCTTCAGCAACTTTCATGTCATCCCAAGCAGCATTTCCCCTTGTGCTACCAATGTCTGCCTTGAATGGATTTTAACAACAAATTGTTTCTCAGACTTCGGTGGATGTGAGAGTTACCTGGAGATAGGGGAAAATGCAGATTCTCAAGAATCACACCACATAGATTTCAAGTAATTATTCTAGGTAAAAATTCCAGACATCTGCATTTTAACAAGCTTCCCAGACTTCAAGAACCCTACTCTGAGAAGCATTAGATATCCTCATAAACACTTAGCAGGAAACATGTTGTAAATATTCCAAAGGTGGAAGCTATGATCATTATTCATTCAGTAGACATTTATTGAACATCTACTATGTACCTGGCATGATTCCAAGCCCTGTAGATATGACCTACTTAATTTCTTTTACTACTATATATATACTATATATATAGTAGTAAAAGAAATATATATAGAGATACCTATCTATATATATATAGATATATCTTGTCCATCCCACTAGTTGTAAGATCCCGAAGGGCAGGACAAAATATCATAATGTAGTATAAAAGAACATACATATTAGAAGACATGGATTCTAATCCTGATTCTATTACTTACAGCTATATGACTTCGGGCAAGTCATTTTCTCTCTCAGAATTTTATTTTATTTGTCAGAAATTGGAAAGACTGTGAGAATAGTGGTTAAAATCTGGAGTTTGGAGTCCTGGCTCTAATCCTTTCCAGGTATGTCATCTTGGGAATGTTACTTAACTTTTTTGAGCCTCAGCTTCCCCTTAAGTAGAAAGGGAATTTGTTTCAACATTTATTCCTTCAAAAAATATTTACTGAGCCCTTTGTGCTCAGCACCATAATAGGTACTGCAAATATGCTGGGAAGTAGGACAGAGTCCCTGACTCATGTAGCTTATGATTTAATAATGGACGTAAATATTAAATAGGTAACTCTACAAATTTTTCCATTGTGATAAACTCTGCTGTAATAAATTTTACTAGCAGGAGCTAACTGGCTGGACAGGATCAGGGCAGACCTCCTAGGAATGGGACCATGGAAGCTGAGCCCTGACAGATAAGTAGGCATTATCCAGAAAAGAAGGACCTGAGATGGAAAAACTGAGCACTTGGAGGAGAAAAGCAATACCAGTGTGGCTGAAACCAAGTGCACAGGGTCCCCTCTCCTTCACAGGTGTCGGCAAGATTAAATGAGATAATAAAATGCTTAGCACAGTGCCCAGCATAAACACAATGATCATGGAGATAGCACACCTTTTGGTTTGTTGTAGACAGTAAATGAAGAAGTACTGTGTAAATGAGAGGTTCTCAAAACTAGTGTTCATTAGAATTACCTGCAGAACTTGTTAAACCACAGAATGCCTGCTCCCACTTCAGAGTTTCGGATGTTTGGTGTGAGGCACGTGATTTGCATTTCTAACTAGTTACAAACTAATGCTCACACTGCTGGTTGGAAGTGGGAGGATACCCCTTGAGAGCAAGTGGTGTAACTGTAAGGTCCTGAATGTCTATCAAAGTTGAGTTTCCCACAGTGCTCAACTCTAATCCGTACATAATACAACCTCTCCATAATTATTTGATACTATCCTTGATACTTTTAGGGTGAAAATAGGACATTGAAAATCCCTATCCTTTTATTTTTACAGGGGAGGAACTCAAGGACCAGATGCAGGGAGCAAAGAAATGGGAGGAGCCTGAACCCCAAAGCTTTTTTCCTCAAGGGCTACATTTGGTCTATTTTGTTCTAAGGCAGGCAGCCCCTGAAAGAGGCTTACCCTGTATGCTCCTCCCATCCACTAGATGACCAAGATGAGATTGCCCCCCATTACATGTACATTTCACACTTAAAAATATTTTACTAAGTGAATTGGTTTTTGAAATAAACATTTTTGAGACGGTCATCGGATAAATTCAATGAAATATAATCTTTTCAAAGAGAACGCACCCCAGCACAACAGCCTACCCACCCTTTATGTGGAAGTGAGTGCATATTTAGTTCCCCTTCTTTTTTTTTTTTTTAATAGATGTGTAGCCTCCTCTCTTGTACCTGAAACAACCAGAGCTGATTTTATCAGTGTTGTTCTGGGTCAGAGAGAGTGTCTTACCCTCACAACCTCATTTGATCCTCATCACCCCAGTAGAAGGTAGTTCCCCACTATCTCTTTCACAGATGAGAAATCCAAGACAGAAAAGTCCAACTTGATGCAGATCTTAGGAGTCAGGATTTGAAACCCAGCATTAGGATTTGAATCATGTCTGACTCCAGAGCTTGGGCTCTTAATTACATAAACAAACAAAATCTAAGATAGTCATTGAGGTATTCACAGCTGAAATAAAATCAGCGTTGAAAGGAGAAGTATGGGAAGCTCTGAGAACAGAGACACCCTTAGGAGTCGAGAAGATGCATTGAAATAACTATACGGATGAACAGAATCTCTCTTTCTAATAAGAAAACCCAACAGTAACTTTTACCCTGGTTTCATACTTCAAGAGTTAGACCAGGAATACCCTGAAACAGGTTAAAATAAGATGCTGAGTCATCAGGGTCTTTCTGAAGGAAAGAAACCTCCGTAGGATGAGAGATCATCGCTCCTGCGGGGAGGGGCGGAGACTGGATGCCTGAGGACTCCGGGAGGGAGGAGGCGCGTCCCTCACAGATCCGGGAGAGGGCGTGGGGGGTCTTCTCGCTTTATTTATTCACAACCCACATACTTCACTAGATTTAGTTCTGCCGGTTAACATACCACCAGGATGCTCGGCTGGTAAGGCTAGAGGAGACTCTAGGTTATTCGGGGACATTCTCGTCCCCGTTGCTTAGGAAGAAGAGGTCCTAAAATGAACCACCGGACCTTCCTGCCGGCAGATTAGCGAAGATACCCAAGCCGCGCCTCATCCTCATCCACACTCTCCCGCTCCCCAGTAACTGTAAAGTGCAAAAGAGCTGGCCGGGGCCTGCAGAGAGCGCAGCGCCTCCGAGCTTGGCACGCTTTTCCCCTTCCCTCCCCCCGGGGAGCGATCCCGGCGTCTCCCCGCGTGATGTCAGTGGGATCCTGAGCCCCATCCCGCTTCACGGCTGGGGGCGGGGAGACGGTGCTCCCCCACGCGGGGCAGAGCGGGGTGTCGCTCGAGGGGCCGCGGCGCCCCAGGCCCACCCCACCCCGCCCCCGGGGCGTCCGCTCTCGGGCGCCGGGGTCCCCGGCAGCGGCGCGCGCCGCCCCCGCCACGCTCCGCCCCGGACGCCACCGGTCCCCGCGCGAGGGTGCGCGGGGGGTGGGAGCGGGCCCCGGCTTAGCCTGATTTACGGCTCTGCTGAAAACCGCTTCGCTCCCGCAGCAGTAGCACCGGCCGCGGCGGCAGCAGCAGCGCCTGCAGCTGCAGCAACAAGTCGGGTAAGTGGCGGCGGCTGGGCTTCTGCGCCTGCGGCCCGGCCCGGGGGCGCAGCAGAGGAGGCTGGCCGAGCGGTCCCGGGCTGGAGAGGGGTCCCGTCCCCTCCGCGCGGCGGGGAGTTGCTCTGTCGGCCCCCACTTGCGGGAACTCGTGCGCGCACGAATCCATTCTGGCACCTGAGGGCTGGCCCGCAGCGGAGCGGGGGCGGGGAGAGCCGGGACCCTCGGGGCAGCGTCTTTGCCAGACTGCCCAGGGCTGGCAGAGGAAATTAGGGCTTTTCCGCCAACCTTGTGGATTGGGGTTTCCGCTGGGCCCTTGAAAGCATGAGTACTCCCAGAGTGTGTGATTACCCATTTCCCCATTCAGGGATGCCAGCCCTTTTCCATTGCCGCCTGGAATCCAGACTTCCCCTGCCTTCACCTCTCTGCTGCCTTTTCGGCCAGGGTTTGCAGCCTATCTCCACGGGCTTTGCAGCCTATCTCTTACAGCCCGGAGTAGCACAGGAAGAGGTTTTCCTCTCTGGGGGGCCAGAGGCTTATTAACCTGGAGGCTTTGCCTAGCTGGCTGGGGACAGCTTGGGCCTTTGCTTTTCGAAGAGGTTGAGGTTCCAATAACACCACTTTCCAGGTATAGACCCCTAGCTGAGCTTCCTCTTTTGGGGGCCCAAGGCTTGTTAACATTTAAATAGAAGCCATTCCTGGAGGGAATAGGTATGCCCCGCTTGCAGAATAGGGTTGCTAGCAGTCATCTGTTGCTAGGGCTAAGATAATAAATTCTTACAAGGAAATAAGAACTTCCTGTTATTAAAAGACTTATGCTGATACCTGCCAGGTTCACATATTGGCCATCTCTAAAGGTTATCATATTAAAACAGGATCAGAGATGAGATAAATCATTCAGAAAACCATATCTTTATAAAGTCTTGGCCATGGCCATGGCCCCTAGTGGGTCAAAACGTATCTGATATCTTGAGTTCCCAAATGTCAGTAATTCTGGAATATGGAGACTGTCATTACAATAACATTTTGATTTCTGGCATCACAGCAATAACTAAAAGCAAAATCTCAGGTTGAAAAATTTCCAGCTGATTCTGTGTTTAATGCCACTGCACCTAGCTTGAGTAATATCATTCTTATGTTTGAAGAAAGATTGCTGAACTCGCTCTCTCAGGACAGTTTTGACAATTCATGTGAGTCTTCCTCATTTTTGGAATTCATGCTTATCAGGATTGTATCAGTAAAATAGGGCACAGATTTGCAGTTAGTGCACTCAATTCGGGAGGGCAAGAAACTTGAATTTCACTTCTGGACCTGCCACGTTCCATCTGGCTTTGAATTCATTACTTTACCTCCTTGCTCCAGTTTTCTCATCTGCAAAAAGAGAATGTTATCCACCTTCTTTATCGTGGGCAGGGGGAGGGGAGGCTGGCAGGCTTTTTCCTAAAGGCCAAGGAGTAAGTCATTTTGGCTTTGCAGGCTGCAGAGGTCACTCGCCTTTGCCTTTAGTGCAAAAGCAGCAGTAGGCAACACAGAAAGGAGTGAATGTGGCTGGATTTGGACCACGGATTGTAGGTTTTAATTTTAATGTGAGATATTATATTACCAAAGGCATTTGAAGCCAAAGGCCTCTGCTGTGGTGTTGATGAACGGGCCACAAGTGTTTCAGGAGCATTTTTTAAACAGACGTGTGAACTATCTGTTTTATGTTGCCCTGTTCAGGACTTGAAGAGTAATGCAACAGAAGGCTTTTGAGGAAAGCAGATACCCCTGGCAGGAGTCCTTCGAGAATGTTGCTGTGTGCCTGCCATTCCGCTGCCCAAGGTGTGGAGACCATACCAGATTTAGAAGTCTGTCCTCGTTGAGGGCCCATCTGGAATTCAGTCACAGCTACCAGGAAAGAACCCTCTTGACCAAATGCAGCCTCTTTCCGTCCTTCAAAGACACAGACCTAGTCACTTCCTCAGAACCCCTGAAGCAGGGAAAACTGCAGGGCACCGGCCACGTGGTGAAGCAGAAACCCAGCTATGTGAACTTGTACAGCATCTCGCACGAACACTCCAAGGACAGGAAGCCATTCGAGGTGGTGGCCGAGCGGCCCGTGTCCTACGTGCAGACCTACACGGCGCTGGACCTGCGTGCAGACTCGCTGGAGGGGCCGCGCTCCAGTCCCGGACTGCCCACCCCGGACACCAAAGCCGCTTTCGAGGCTCATGTCCGAGAAAAATTCAACCGGATGGTCGAGGCCGTGGACAGGACCATCGAGAAGAGAATCGATAAGCTCACCAAAGAGTTGGCCCAGAAAACTGCCGAACTGTTGGAAGTTCGGGCGGCCTTTGTGCAGCTAACGCAGAAAAAGCAGGAGGTGCAGAGGAGAGAGCGGGTCCTGAACCGCCAGGTGGACGTGGCGGTGGAGATGATCGCTGCGCTCAGGCAGCGCCTGACCGAGTCTGAGGAGGAGCTGCTGCGGAAGGAAGAGTAAGTGGTGCTGCGCCATCGCTTTAAGCGCCTCCCCCCGGGGTACCGGCACATGTAAAGCCAGGATTGGTTTTTATTGCTTGCAGGTACCTCGGCTACCTTTCTCACTGATACAGCTAAACTCGGGACCCACAAGGCTTTTGATACTATTTACCCTCTCTGTGTATAGTCTGCGAGCCGGCTGCAAGAAAGACAAAATATTCAGTCCCTTCTCGCCTTGGAAACTACAGCACGTTTTGAGAGAGAGGAGTAGTGGGGTCTATGCATGGTGGGATCGGTTCCTAGCACTAGCTGGTGAGCTGAGGGAGGTGAGTGGGCGGGCAGAGAGGGGGCTCTAGCCCAGCCATTCCTTCTTGGTAGCCTCCGCCTAGCAGAGTCAAGAACATGAGATGCTGTCTTGTTCAAGTATAAAAATATACTCTGAATACCAGTAATTCTGGCTGCTTTGCCATTTTGGATTATCTGCTCGTGTTAATTAAATGTTGGTAGCTGAGAATCCATTTAATTATAGTTTTTATTTGGAAGAAGCCGACATTAGTAAACCCAGAGGAGACTTTCTGATCCTGCTGGCTTCTGTGATTTTAGTTTGAGAATTTTCTTTTTGTAGAATGGTAAGACTAGAGTCAGTCAGGCCTGTTCGCACAGAGTTGGCAAGTGGTTTTCACAAGATAGAGGTGAAAGACATCATACTTGGAAAAGCATTTCCTTATCAATAAGTATGGCTTCAACTCAAACTAGAAAAGCTTACCTAGTAAAGCAGTGTATTTCCCAAATGCAGAATGTTAGATTTAATTTTAAATGGAGGCTCAGAATTTGTAGAATCAAAGAGCATAAAAATGGATACCCTAGGATAAAGTAGGAAGAAGGTTTCAAATAATCTGGATTATATTACAGAGATTGACTTAATTTCCTACTTTCCGTGTCTACTAGCACTCTTCTACCCTGTATTATCTCTTAAAATGTAGTAGTTAAAGCTTCTCTGTTTGGTTCGAGGCTGAGAAACCCTATATATTAAAGAGACCATTACCTAGTGTCACTAAATACCTACATTGTACCTAGAGGGAAAACCTGCTCTGATCACCTAGAAATTTTTTTAATTACCTAGTGAGCACGGATTCGAATCAGCCATGGATTTACTTGGCTTTTAGGGAAATGATCTGTAATGAAAATGTTTCTCTCTGGGCTTCTGTAGTTTCCCTGTGGGAAGTTAGTGCCATGATGACCCATTGTGGCCAGCAGGGTGATTAACATTGCATCACCGGGAAAAATGGCAGTTGGGGTTCCCCTATGTGCAAAGAAAAGCTTAGAATTAAATTTGTGGTGTTTGATTGAAGAGCAGTGAATTTCAAAGGGAAAAAAAACTGATTGCACATATTGATTTGTCATATTTTACTTATTAATTACACAAGTAATAACAAATGTGGGATTTGGGCTGGTGGTTGCTGGGAAGAAAGCCAATATGATGGCAGGGAGAATCCTATAGTTAGATCTAAGTTATTCTCAAGGATCTAAATTTTATTTGGCATTGTGAGTTCAAAGTGCTTTATTATTAAGACTATCTGGTTGACTTTGTAAAAGTGGGCCATGCATGGATCAATTATGATAATGTTAACCCAGTGCTAGCACCTGAGGACCAATTGAAAAAGTAATACATATTCATAAAAAAAATTTAACAGGGTAGAATTGTATGTGTTAAAAGGGCCCCTTCCTCTCCAAGGATACCCTGCTCCATCCTCCAGAGAAAGCTATGGTTTAGGTCAGTGAATGTCCTTCTAGAGCTTTCCTGTGTAGATACAATCATATGTACTTTATACACAGACATACTATATTCTCCCAAATGGAATCGTGACATATACTGTTCTGCCATTTATGCATGGAGTATTTTTTGTTTTAATGTAGTATGTTGCAGGCATCTTTCAGGTCCTGAGTATAGGATTATGTCATTCTTTTTGGCTCTTGCCTGGTATTCTGTGGTGTGGATGCATTCATGCCTGATTTCATCAGTTTGCTATTAATGAATACACGGTTTTGTTCTGTTTTTCTAGTATTAAAAATAATGTGTCAGTTAACATTCTTGTACATACATCTTTGTTCACGTTTTTGTGAGTATGTCTGAAGATAAATTATGAATTGGTTTTTAGTAAGTCATTTTGGACAGCCAGGGAGGAGGGGAAGCAATAGCATTAAAAAAAAAAAAAACTTTAAATGAAAATACAGTGAAACTGCCTTAAACTTTTAAACATAAAATTAACAAAGTCTCCATTTTTTTTAAGCCTTCATTTGGCCTGGCTTGTCAGTTTCTGTATTCAAGTCTCAAATAATCACTCTTTCTGTACATAAAATAACACTGAAAGAGTCTTGTTTCCAGGAAGGACACTGGAGCTCTTGGTCTGAGAGGGTGACTATGGCCAGCTCTGTCAGGGTCTGTGGTGTTCAACCTCCCTGACACCCGTCCCTGCCCCCAAAATGGGGATGGAGAGCAAGTCAGCCGCCCATCTGCCATACCATTGAAACCGAATTCATTTGACTAGATTTGCCTGCCCTGGACAAGGCCCTTCCCTCCTCACCAGCCTCACAGAGCTGTGTCATGGACCCAAGAGGTGACCTCTTAGTTATGGGACAACCCTGTTTGGCCAGAGAACAAACCAGGGGCTAAACCCCTCCAAATGAGCTCTCCAGACTCATTTGTGAGAGAACGCAGGTGGTTACAGTCCTAGTCGATGTGGACTTCAACTTGGGGACCCTTTGAGACCCAGATGGGAGATTCTGTTTAAAAAAAAACCCGAACACCTACATGAGGCTCTCTTGCGTACGGATTTTTTTTCCATCAACTTTAAAAGCCTTTCAGGTGAGGCTTAAGAGGCTCACTTGGTTATGGATTTTGCATGAGGCTCTTCTGCTTACGGATTTGTTCTCTCAACTTTAGAATCCTTTCTTTCAAACTGAAATGAAAGACTCCAGGGCCGCTTCTGCCCCGAAGCCATCTATAGGCTGAATCACCGTGCATTGTAGAAGGCCTAAGTAAACTCTAACAGAGGAGATGGGTTGGATAGGCAGTATCTTGTACTTTGGGGCCGGTGAGTCTCATTGTACCTCTGGAGAGAGGTGTCTGTAAGTCTCTGGAGCACAAATCCAAGGGAGCTGTTGCTCATTATCTTCGCAAAGTCTCTGCAACTTTACAAGTCCTACCGAAGCAGGTATTTACTTATTCAGGAGTTTTCAGAGCTATAAGGTAGCACTACCATAATCAGGTAAATCAATCCCAGCTGACCTTGCAGTAAGGTGTCCCTTAACAAGAAAGGATGGACTTGGATGGTAGCTGAGTTGTGGTTGAGTCGGTCATCCAAGGTTTGGAGCATACCCGTGTAATGTCGCTAATCCCGAGTATTTCTGTACCTCCCTCTGGTGAGACTGGGAAGCCCTACCTGAGCACCCGTGATGGGCCCAACACTGTGCTAGGTGTATATAGGGAACATAAAACTCTCGCTGTTTTCCTCTAAGGAGCTAACATCCTACATAGGAAGAATAAAACATCCTGCGATCATGTCCATGTTCAGACCCAAGGTAGCTGAACAAGTGCTTAAATACAAGGCATGGTTTCAAGTTGATAAACCATTAAAGAACAGATTTTTTTTTTAACGTGGAGCGTCCACACTGAGAAAGCGAGAAGGAAGGGCAGTGTTTGCATCAGTGGCCAGAGGAGAGTGATGTTGAAGGGACAGCAGGGAGAAGAAAGACTGTTAGAGAGGGCACCTGGGGAGATTGTGTGATTTGGGAACTGAAAGGTACTCCTGTCTCCTTCAGGATAGCACTCTCATTTTACAGAAGTGGAAAATAAGGCCCAGAGCAGTGGAATGACTCACCCAAGGACAAAAATTTGATAGCAGAGCTGAAATCAAAACCCATATTCCCTATCTCTGTTGAGTGCTTTTTCCATTAATTCACTGTGTCTCAGCCAGACTTTTGAAAATGTGGTATTTGCCCAAAGTGTCAAGACTTATGTAATACTGAATCTGGCCCATTTTGGAATGGGCTGGCTTCCTTGCTGTTTTGAGAGAACTGCTACGGTGACGTCATTTATTTCTCTAATGAGATTAAAGCAAATGTCAGCTGGCATCAAAGGTGTTGGGAAATAGGGAAATGCTGGTGTCATAAGTGTGGTTATGCTATTCAGCTTCTGGAATACCAGGCCAGGTCTTTTTAACTTGACCCTGGATGTCCATGGCCAGTCAAAGTGGATCATGTGCCACAGCCAGCCCTTGATTGTGATGAGGGGCCCCCTTGTAATTCTGTCTCATCTCCATGCTACTCCCTTGCAAAGTCTGATAGAGATAATCCTTCCCTTCTTCCTTCATTATTTGCCCTGCTCTCTGCTGGGAGTCAGCCCAGGAGACAAACCTGGCACTAAGTCCCTGCCAAGGGCCAGGTATTGTTCTAGGTCATAGGTAGTATAGCAGGTGAGTCCTGTTTCTGCTTTCATGACAGCAAGAGGCCAGAAGGTAAAATTAAATGTTAAACGGATCCTTAAGGACATGATGAAAGAGGCATAAAGGGTGGCCTGAGCCAGGTAACCGGCATTTAGGTTTCTATCCTAAGCTTGCTGTGGGATGCTGGACTTTTAAAGGTAAGTTTGACTTGGTAACTTGCTTTGCACAGCTAAACCCTCTTGCCACTTAATTACAGCATTCCTATTTTTGATCAGCGAAAGCAGTAACAACTTGGTCTCCAGATGGATCCATAGCTAGGAAACAGGCCAGGAAAAATCATGTTACATGTAGGGTTCAGTGGGACAGGGAGGGGTCTGTTTGCTCCATATTTTAGTGTGTTTATGTAAATGAGGTCCTCTCTTTCCAGGCTGCTTTCCCTGCAGACTTAAAAATAATGTAGGAAAGGGGCGCCTGGGTGGCTCAGTGGGTTGGGCCGCTGCCTTCGGCTCGGGTCATGATCTCAGGGTCCTGGGATCGAGCCCCACATCGGGCTCTCTGCTCGGCAGGGAGCCTGCTTCCTCCTCTCTCTCTGCTTGCCTCTCTGCCTGCTTGTGATCTCTGTCTGTCAAATAAATAAATAAAATCTTTAAAAAAAAATAATAATGTAGGAAAAACTGGACGTCAAACATGTCCTGTTCGGGATGGTTAAAGGCTGGAGACCAAGGAGAATATTCCGTTTTTCCCTGTCTTGTCTAGTGTCAGTCACCTTCTATCTGGATTGAGGGCCTTACATGTAGTGTTGATCCACTTAGTACCAGTAAGAGTCATTTGACTTTCTCATTAAAGGTATTTTTTAAGCTCTTAATGAGAACTATATACGTTTTGGTTTAGTCAAAGAGGCCAAGAGAGAAAGTTGAGGCCAGAGGCCAACAAAAGTAGAGATGGCCTGGCTTCAGATGTGCCACAGGTGCCGATTCCACAGGGGGACAGGGGGCAGCGTGGGGGTACGCAGGAGCTAGCCCTGAGCTCCAGGTCGGCAGCCCAGCTCCCAGCACTGGCTGGCGGTAGACTCCAGCTTCACGATTTGCCTTGCGGCTGACATCGCAGTCTGTCTGAGGTGCTCTGTGATCAATAGCTAGCCTATTTTTAGCCAGAGGTATTTTTACCATTTCACATACCTCCAAAGAGGTTTGTTCATAAATCAGTAATGTAAAATGAAATTTAAATAACTTGGTAGAGCTTTGCCTTTGGGAGGAGAAGCTGATTTTAAAGTGTTGTTTAAGAATGGAAGAGAAGCATCCATTTTCGATCCCACCCTGGGTCCTGTGGGAGGTACCTGTGTTGTGGGTTACTTTTTGGTTTTATGCCCCTGTACTTGTCTAGAAAAAGATAAAAAGAAACCTCAGGCTCTTTTCCTCAGTTAAGGATTTTCAACTAGAGATGGGTTGTACATTTCACGTACATTTCAGCAGAAATTTGTTGTGCCCCTGTTGTGTGCTGGGCTTGTGTTTGGTGCAAGGGTGACCACAGTGAAAGAGGCGGCAAGGTCCCTAACCACACAGATGTCCCAGCGGAATGGGGTACATGGCATGACTAGTCCTCTCTGCAGTGTGCGTTGTGACAAGGTGCAACATTCTGCGGGAGAACACAGCAGGTCACCCACACCTAGGCTTGTGTGGGAAAGCTTCCTAACGGGAGAGCCCTGAGGTCAGAAGACTCCTTAAGAACGGGGGCTAGGGAAAGGCAAGGGGAGGGACGCTTGTGGAAAAACGGCGTGTGCAGAAATAAGAATCTGACTCACAGCCAGAATGAAGGGAGATCCCTGGTGCTGGAGCGGAGAGGGAGATAATGTGCATTTATGAGGCCCAAGGGGGACATCAGGCTACAGGATAGCCCTGAAAGCTGGAAACATAGGGAAATAACTGTAAATTACAGTACATGATATGATCAGTGTGTTGTCTCCTATTAACAGTGCAGGGTTGGATGGCTATGTAACATTGTAGCGAACACCACAGTGCACATAATCCCTCTGTCTCTACATCTGCTTCTAGAGTGGGTTCATCCCATGACAGTGTATCTTTAATTTTTCTGAATTATCCTGTCTTTAACCCACCTCAGAAGAAGAAATGGAAGGGTTTGATCTGTAAAAAATTAAATGTTATCAATGTTTCAGACCTTATGGTGTCCTGTAAATGGATGAGTGCATGGGGGAAAAAATACTTTTTCTAAATAAAGCTTTGATTGCTCTATAAGGGCTTTTTCACTCGCTGCCCCTCTGTTCCTGAATCTCAAGATATAGACAGATTTCTAGCTCTGCAAATCATTCTGTGTAACAGTGAGCTTCAGGCCAGTTTCTTTTCCTATACTGGTATTTCTTTCTTTAGTACCAAATATTGATTTTAAATAAGCATATTTTCCACCAAAGCTTAAAACCTTGCGTTCTCTTATATTTAACCTCTTTAAAAAATACATATAAGAGAAGTCAAAGACAGGGCTGGAGGTAAGGTAGAATCAGTTAGCTTCCCCAAAGCTGGTTTGCACCACGGCCTGATGGGATTTCACACGGGCTCCCTCTGTCTTCTCACCCATCTGGCCCTCCAGTCTTCCCCCTGTATTCTAGGTCACAGGGTTGAGAACCTAAAATAAAACCACACAAGTGTCTTCCTCTTCTCTCAGATGGCATCGTGTTATTCTTTCTCTTAGTCATTCAGCTCAGCTTTGTAATTACATATTTATTTCAGTATTTGTTTCTTTTAGTGTTCGCTTCTCACACTGTATCCAGGCTTAGCACACCACCAGCCTGATCCAGCCTGCTACCTGTTTTTGAGGAGCTTGTGAGCCAAGAATTTTTAATGTGAAAAAGAACTCAAAAGAAAACTAATAATTCATGACATATAGATATTATACAAAATTCAAATTTCAGTGTCTGTAAATAAAGTTTTATTGTTACACAGCCCCTGTGGTTCTTTTGTGCTAGGGAGAGTTGAGTAAGTGTGACAGAGACCAGATGGCCTGCAGAACCTGAAATATATACTCCCCAGTCCTTCCCAGGAAATGTGGGCTGACCCTGCGTTCGGCAGTCAGCTTCTCAAGAATAGCCATGGGTTCACGAAAGCCCCAACACTAAAGCCAGTACTAGCTAACATTCAATAAATGTTTGTTGAGTTACAGAGTAGCAGAATAAATAAATATGCGGGCTGTGACCACATCCTCCTGGGCTTGCAGACCTCATTGCCCACCCCCCACCCGCGTTCTGAGATTCAGGAGCACTTGTACCGAGTCGGGCAGCGTCTCAGATTCCTTGGCCCCCCTTCCCCTTATATTGCTAAAAAAAAAAAAATACCTGAGGACCCGCAGAAGTTTTGTTTGCATGAGTTTTATCTATCAATATTTACTGTATTAGAAATTAAAAGTTAGGGGCACCTGGGTGGCTCAGTTGGTTAAGCGTCTGCCTTCAGCTCGGGTCTTGATCTCAGGGTCCTGGGATCGAACCCCGCGTCAAGCTCCCTGCTCGGTGTGGAATCTGTTTCTCTCTCACCCTCTCCCTCTGCCTCTCACCTCCACTCGTGTTCTCTCTCTCTTTTTCTCTCAAATAAATAAAATCTTACAAAAAAAAGAAAACTTAGAAATTTAAAAAACAATTATTAATTTATGTAAAAATAATAAGAAATCTATTGCTTGTTAGTGTAAATAACATGTTTGTATAAAAATAACTGTTTTCCTAAAAACAATTTAGCAGGAGTCGCATGGTTTTATAGGTCTTGCAAATATTTGTAATATGCGACTTAAATAGAATGCAGCTGTACCTTGTTACTTTTGCATTTCTTCTGTTGCAAATCTTTTGGTTGAAGTAGATGAAGGAAATCCAAGCTCACATATATATGTAGTAAGAAAAGGGAGGGGTACTTTAATAGCTTTTTCAGAGAACAGAAGATATTCTGCTTGGCTACTATGCCAAAAGTTGACAACTGGTAGTTTCTAAAAGATTCATCAAGATATGAGATCTGCAATCCTATCAGAGAATATCTTGTTCTTCTTGATATTAAAACCCACTAGTATTTCTTCCACTTTGAATGGCTATTCAGCGGTTTGGTCTAATTATTAAAGTGCTTATAAATGCAATGTGGTTAAACCTCATTCCTTTTCATTCAGGAAATTCCCAAGATTCCCTGGGGAAATAGGAAATGTTTCTGGATATTGTTAGTCCAGATTGAACAGGATGTGAAAGGGGAATCTGAAGTTGTACACACAGGCTAGTCCCCAATTAGTCACTGGGTTTGGTAACCGTTTTTATCTAATACACCCAAACGTATTCTCAGCACAAGGCACTTCTCCAGCCATCGTCTGATAGAACATCGTATTTAAAATTAAATCATCAGGCTTCTTCTGTCTTTTCTTTTTCTTTCTTTCTTTTTTTAGTTGATGTGAACCACTCATAAACTGAAATTACGTTAGTATTGACGCCAGGTTGGATGAAAAATGCAAAGGGTGTTAACTTCTCAGCTTCAGGGCACAGGGTAATTGGGTGAGGGAGATGTTAGAAAAAGATGCTTCTCTCTGAGACTTAACATAGCTCCCCAGGATCAGCTAGGAGCGTTAATGTTAATTTGCAAAAGTTTTATATAGAACTGATAGCAAAACATTCCATGATTTAAAAATACAGCCATAAACTGTATTGCACTCAGATTTGTCTTCTTGCTTTTGAGATATTAATCCTGTGGGATTAAGCTGTCAAATATTGCTGTTTTACATTTTAGGCATTACAGCCTGAGAACCCCACATAGTAAATATTGCATAGAGGAAAAAAAAGACTGGAAAAACATACTAGGATGTTGATAGTAGTTACCTTTGGGTGTTGGGATTGTGGGTCATTTTTTGTTTCTTCCTTGTCCTTTTAAAATACTCATTACAATGAATACATAGTGAACATTATGTGTCACGTATTCTATCGAATGATGGACTTAAGCATAGAACAAAAAAGCTGATTTGGCCCTTGCTCAGTTTTAGATCTTTCAATAGGTCAATTTTTATGTTTCCCAAAATAAATGTAAATAATATTTCTATAATGAGGAAATTTAATTTAATTTAATTTTTATTTATTTTATTTATTGCATTATTTATTTATTACAAACCAAAATGAACTGGAAAAAAATGGGCTCTTTTTTTATGTTTTTCTTTTGGGTAGGGGAGAGGATTGTGGGTTTTGGCTGTTTTCCTGATAAGTACAGTTTGGAGACTTGTGTCATGATTCCGGTGTCGTCTACGAATATCACCTAATTATCACCTACAAGTGAAGTTTCTACAACGGACTTGACTCTGAATGAATGGAAGCCTTTTTGTCAGAAAGAGGAAGGCATTAGCCATTTCCCAGACTCTGTGTTCTTGGTACTTTTGAGCTCCATCTAAAGGATCCCAACCATTCCTTGGAGCCATGAACAGCTGTGGCATGCTGGACGTAGCACCCGGATGGACCCTCCATCCATTATTTTGCAGCTAGGTAAGGTTACTTAGAGGCAGATCAAAGCTGAATGATGGTAGAGCTTGAAAACTGGCCAGTGTCTGTGGCCTGAACAGCTTGGAAAACGTACCGCTTCCATGCTGGGTTCATATGGAAACATCTGGAAATTAACTTGAGACTTGATGATGGGAGAAAGCTCCTTTCCAAAGGGATTCATTTCTTTTATGTGACTATTTCTTAGCTACTGAAAAATACTAGAATTATTATGGAATTGGGGTTTATGTTTGATCCTGGCTAGGAAACTAGGGAAAAAAAGGGGGCTACTATGATAAGCAGTTCTGTGATGCATTATATCAGAACCATCTCCTTTCTATTTTTATAAATACATAATTTCCAAGGTTTTGCAGAGATGTTTGACTCTGAAGGAAGTGTCAAAAAGGTTTCAATGTAGCCAAGTGTGACTTATTTATGAGAGAAAAAAATCACAACTAATTGTAAAAGCGAGTCACTGACTGGTTGTACAGAATAAAGGAGCAAGAAACCACTTTTTTGCAAAAACCTTCTGCCAAACTTCCTGGGTCAGGCTTACCTGAAGTCCTGCTCTCAGGAAATTATGGAGCAGAGTGGAAGGTGCAGAGACGGCAGTGGATTTCATCAACTCTGTAGAACAACTGCATGAGGTTAGATGTTTTCAAACTGGGATTTCTTAATCTGAAATGAAAGAGGCTTGGAGGAGAATGAGCAGTCTTTAGAATCGTGGTTCTGCGTATGTTGAACGTGGCCAGAAAAAGGAGGGGGTACTTCTTGATTGTATAGAGAGATCCTGAAGCTGTATACAAGAAGTGCTATAGCCAACAAGTAGTAAAATGATGGCATTCATTACCCCTGGTGGTATGCGTGGCAGGACATACAGAGGGGAAGGCCGAAAGGATCTTTATAATTTCTTATAGAGAACTGGATGAAGAGAGTTGTGATAATATGTTGGTCGTGCTGATTACCTGGTGCTGAGAATTCTCAGGCCAATCACGTGTGTGTGTGTGTGTGCACGCGCGCGCACGTGTGCAGAGCTGCCGGTGAGAATGACTACCAAATTGTTACAGGTGGTGGTCTCAGGATGACAGGGTTTCAGATGGTATTTTCTTCTTTATATTCCTCATGTATTTGAATCTTTATAAAGAACAAATTTCATTATAATTCAGGAAAGTGTTGTTTTCATCCATGCATTAGAAATAAAAAGATATCAAATAGTAATAAAGTTATTGCAATTTTTCTGGGTCTATAAATGACAATGAATTATGTGGATAAAGGAATATTGTTTGAGATATTTTGCTCAGCTTTTTAGGGGAAGGGCAGTCTGCATGTGCATTCTTCTCTGTCAGCTAACATAGTTTTCCCGGTGGACCTTGAGTCTACCTCAGGATGACATTTCTTGGACTGTTTCACTTTTAGCTCAAAAATGCATAATTGGACAAGATGACTCATTTTACACCCTCCAGTGCTCAGCATGCCCTTTCATTTCCATACCTTCCCTCCCTGTGCTCTCTTCTCCCCCAGGAGCTAGACTTTTAAAATGTAAGTTAGAACTTTTCTCAAAAGTGTCCACTGGTTTTCCATCTCATTTATAAGAAAATCTGGAGTCGTCACAGTGGCCCTTGCTCCTTCCGTCCTCCCCGGTCCCTGCACGCAGCCAGGCAGCCGTCCTGTCTGCCTGTTCCCATAAAGGCCTGGCTTACCCTCCCGTGAACTTTCCTGGCTTATTCCTTGTTTCCTTCAGGTATCTGGTCCCCTCTTTTCCCCATCCTGAAAGTGGTCCCTGACCCCTTTCTGAAATACACTCATGCTATCCCTCCTTCTGTTACTTTCTATCCCCTTGCACACAGTTTCAGTTTTCTCCCTAGCACTTATCATTCCTGGCCCAGATATTTATTTGGATATTCGATAATGACCCTCTCTTTGTACTGAAATGTAATCTCAAAATGTAATCACCAAAACATCATGTTACCTCTGTTGTCATTGCCGCGAGCATGCTGCCCAGGGCACTGCCTGACACATAGTCAGCTCTCAGTAAGTACGTGCTGAAGGAATGAATTCTTGTCTCATTTCTCTGCTTTGTGTTCTGACACTTTTGCCTTGCAGAGAAGTCGTTACATTCAACCATTTCTTGGAAGCAGCAGCTGAGAAGGAGGTTCAAGGGAAAGCCCGGCTCCAGGACTTTATTGAGAATCTGTTGCAGCGGGTAGAACTGGCGGAAAAGCAGTTAGAGTACTATCAAACCCAGCAGGCCGCTGGCCTCTGCCGAGACATCAGCGAGCACGTGGTAAGTCACACAGGTCCAGCCACCATGCTTGCAGTCCTTGGGTAGCGAGATTGGGTCAAGGACAGAGGAAAGGGGAGCTGGGGAATGACTTTTGGGAAACCTCTAGACATCAGCACCAGTCATCCCTGTGTATGAGGTGATACAGTGAAGCCCAGACACCTACCTAGAAGTTAGCAAAATTCCGGATACATGGTTGTCTTCACCTGACCACTCCACACCAAGAGAAATAGGTAGAGATATTTTTTATATTAAAGAATAATAGAGTTGGAAGTGGCCGAAGAAATCATCGGTCCCAACCCTGGTGCTCAAGTAGACTGGAAGGTATCATTACCCTGTTCGGGAGCTCTTTAAGGGGCTCTTAAGAAATCTTTGGCCTTTCTCAGTAATAGCAAAATCTAACCACATGCCTCTTTTTTTTTTCCTTTAGAGGAAGGGCAGCACCATCCAATAGTCTCAATAGGTGAGACATTCTTTAAGTAGATTTTCAAGAAGTCTTAGAAAATTTCACAGGTTATAGTTCTGTAATAAATATTTGCATACAAGTTTATATATTGTTTCAGGGACTTGAGAAACCCCTGCAGCCCAGACAGGAACTGTGGAAATGGCTGAAGGTCCAGGTTCTGCTAAGTGGCTTGATCAGGATTCCCTGGTCTCTTTGGGGGTGGAAGGAGGTCTAAATAACCACCCTTGGGATGAGGGGGATGGGTGGTCCTATCTGCCATCCAAACAGGTTTTTTTGGTATCAGTAACAAAGCCAAAGGAAGGATTTTTGAAACCCCAAAGTGGTTTATAACATTTTCATGATCTGTTTGACTTTATTTAGGCTTAATCCCTTTCCCAAAGATTTTTAAATGATTCTTTTACTTACCCCACAAGTGGACTGTACATATGAGGGAAAGAAAAACAGGGAACATTTATGCGAACCGAAATGTTGGTAAAGTTGCTACTGGTTGTTTAAAAAGTTTAGTTTGAGCATATTGGAAGCCAAGATTTAAAGGAAACATGATTAAACAAAAGAAGGAATGAGATGACAAGCAGGTGGATAAAAAAAAGAAGGCGGGAGGGACAGACAGGCAACAGTAATAAAGGAGAGAGGGAGGAAGGAAGAAGTGAAGAAATGTTATGCAGTCTTACTGTAACGTACACTTAGCTTTAGAGCAGGGCAGGAACGGGAGCTCTAGAACTTTCCAGTCAGGAACAAAAGCGGACAGGAAAAAGTGAGTGTGTTACTTCTGTGTGGTTCCAGTAACTGTAATCAAGGCAGTTTCAGCCACCTGATATATTTATTATTTTCCTGTTGGTGTCTGTGGTCTCCTGAGAGGGAGTTTACACTTCCCTCCTCAGTTCTTCTCTTACCTTCTTGGGAAACTGTGAGTCCAGTCCCAACTCTGTGTAGCAGGAGGGACACTCTGAACCCTTCCCTGCCTTCTCCCCATCCTGCTGTCTACCAGGAGAGTGTGCAGCATGGGGTCACGGGGCCTAGATGTGAGGTGAGAAGGCCTGGCTTCCAGGTCATTCCGGCCCTGCTCCTTGTTTTCCTGGGCCTATAAATCTTCTATTAAATGAAGCAGTTAGACTAGATGCTTGCTAGGGTCTCTGGCCTCTTAAATTCTCTGATCATCACCTGACTTGGGTGGTTAACAATTCTAAAATAAAAATGTAGCCTGAATAGTTTTAATATTTAGGCTTACAAATAACCCAGAAATGGGTAAACGTCTACTGTACTAAGCCAAGAGGATCTTAAAGAAAGAGAGAAAGCAATGGAAGGCAAAGAGGAAGGGAAGAAGTCTATCATTCTCTCTCTTATTTATATTTCTGTGCTCTTTCCTCTGCTCAGTTTATTTTTCCAGCTTGAAAATTAAACATCTTTTAAGAGACATTGCCAGTGATTCTCTTCTCCACGCTGGTACACACCATCAGAAGTTGGGCAGGTCTCACCTCTCCTAGTCAACTGTGTATGTACGAAGTTATGTGCGTGTGCACACCCATGTATACACATAAATACATAGATGTACAGGCGCACATGTCCACACACAACTCTACCTACAAATAAGCAGGGAATTAATCCATGCATATGCCTCCTGTGTCTCAAACATGACATGATCTGCCCTCATCAGACTTGATCTACCCGAGGAAGAATTGACTGAGTGAAATATAGGAAAATGCCATTAAGATGGTAGTGGGGAACATAGAAGTGAGAGCTATCTGTGAGTAGGACATGGTCAGGCTGCAGTGAAGCGACTATGACTGTTGTGGGGAGGATGCATTGCCCTGAAAAGACCAAGAATGAGGCCCTTTGTTTCTGGAAGGATCGAGCAGAGATGCACTTCCCCCGTGTTCATGGAAGTCCTCCAAACTCCTCTCTGAACCTTACCTAGCACATCACCATGCAGTTTGCCGACCCTCAGACCTTTTCTCCCTTTTCCCTCAGCTCTTTAATCTTAACAATAGCCACACACCTGTGAAATTAGGAACACTGTCTTTGATGTAATGCAAGTGCTAAGTCCGGCCTCCCAGGGTTCCCATGGCCTTCCACACACAGAAGAACTTGGATGCTTTTCGCAGGAAAAGCTTCGAGTCATCGCTTTATTGACTGACTTGGCCCAGCTTAGTGAAGGCCCAGAGCAGTGAGGAGCCCTGGCTTTTGGGGCCTCAGCCCCTCCCAGGAGAGCTCCTTGCCCCTGTGCGCCCTGAGATGGAGCAGAACATTCTGACGCAGGCCAAGCTTCGAGTCATCACTTTATTGACTGACTTGGCCCAGCTTAGTGAAGGCACAGAGCAGTGAGGAGCCCTAGCTTCTGGGGCCTCAGGCCTTCCACGCTGCAGCTCAGGACAGCCTGGAGTGCCGTCCCCAGCCGACCTGGCTCTTCTTCACCATGAAGGCTGCACTGAGAAGCACTGTCTGTCCTCTCCCCTCGTTTTCTCATTACGACCTCCAGACAGCAGTGAAATCTCTAGATTGATGTATGAGGTGCTTCTTTCCAAGGTGCGTTCTAGCTTTAAGATTCTTTTATGCCCTAGAAAAATTCCCCCTCACATTTAGTAAAGGCCTCTTCTGAAATGATGTTTTGGCATCTGTATTTCCCCTTAATTCTCTTGAGCATCTGTGTTCTTTTTCACCTGGCTGATTTCTAAAAACATAACATGCTTACTCTGATATTTTGTCTTTGTGCTCTAAAAAATGCTGTCAAATTAGACATAAAGTGACCTAATATCCCATCTGCCAAAAATCACGCACAGACCTGCTCAAAAGGAAGGTTATGAAACAGATTAAGTGTTGCATTTAGTTCCTGCAGGTTGTAAATGAAGGCTAGCAGCCATTCATTTAGTATCTGTTTACTGGGAACATAGCACTTACTGGGTGCTGCAGGAACAAGGTGAATGAGGAGGGCGATGACCCCAGAAACAAGTCCACAAGTAACTAGGATGATCTCAGAGGCTGATAACCCCTGTAATGAAAAAAGGAAGAATGTGTACGAGTCCCTCTGTGGTCAGGAGATGCCTTGCAGACAAGGCTGCATTTGGACTATGACCTGAATAACAGGACCAAGGCGGCTCTGTGAAAATTGGGAAGTGGCTTAGGAGGGAACAAGCTTGGCACATCTGAGTAATGAGCTGAAGCCGGAGATGCAAGAAGGTTCCAGATCGTGCTGGGGCTTCTGGGTCACATAAGGAGTTTGGATCCATTCCAGAGCACAGAGGGAAGCTGTTGGAAGTTTATAAGCAGGAGGTGATTTGTGTTTCAGCAAAATCCCCCTGGCTGCTGGGTGCAGAATAGACTAGAGGGGTGCAGGACCGAGAAGGCTAGAAGGCCATTATGGTGTGGCAGGGGAAGGGGGGGATGGCAGCTTGGGGAGAGCGGAGGTGGAAAGAAATGGCGGGTATAGGACATATCCTGGGGACAATGTTGACTAAACCAGTTGGACTTGCTGAAGGTTTAGGTTTTAGCAGGTGAAAGAAAGGGAGGAATCAAGAATGAATGTAAGATTTTGGCCTGAACAGTTGAGTATACAGTGCTGTTATCTACACAGAGAGGAGGTGAGAGGAAGACCCAGCGCCCGGTCTCTCCAACCCGAAACAACTTGGGACATCATGTTTGCACTCAGATAGGCTCTTCATGCAGCTGCTTTTATTTTTTCAACGTGGAACCTTCTTTAAGGACTCTCTTGATCTCCATTCTCCTACAAAGTAGTTGGACTATGAGAAAATGGAGACAAATGATGGGACCTAAGAAGAAAGAGGGTTTCCATCTGCCAGAGGCTGTGGGGCCAGAAGGAATAGCGGCCTCTTGTGTTTGCAGGGAGGAGAGCATGTGAGGTTCTGGGGGGACTGTGGTAGCAGGCCCCACCTCCAGCCAAGCCTCATGATCTGTAGGATCACTGGAGAAATTCGGATCCAGCCACGGATTCCATTTAACTTTTTGGGTACAGACTTGCTCTTCCACAAACACACGGTCCCTAAGGAGACTGAACAGCGTGAAGTCTTCCTTGGACGTGGAATGTGCTAACTTGGGTTTGAAGTCCAGCTCTGAAACTGGTGAATCATTGAGGCTTCAAACCAGCTACTTAACTTTTTGGTCTTACTTTCTCTATCTGTAGGATGGGGATGAAAAATGGTTAACTCATAGGGTTGTTTTGAGGGTTAATTGAGGTGGTTTTATATAGCCAGTATTTTGTCCAGTGTGTGGCAGATGAGACCTGCACAAGTTATGATGCTTACGTATCTGTGTATATGTGAGGTTGATGGCTCATCTCTACCTGTATTTATTTGTGCATTCCCTTTCTGTAATACACAGTAAACTCCTGTAGTTTCCCGAGGTCCCAGCAGGGTCCATCAGTGACATTCATGGGCACCAAGGTTTTGGTTCTTAAAACATTTTGGAAGTCAGGGACCACTTTGAATTAGATAACATCTTTGGCCTTTTCCCCAGGGAAGAAGATATGCATATGCATGTAAATACACACACACACACACACACACACTTAACTTTACACAAAATTCCAAAGAGTATTATATATATATATGCAACACATCATCAAACTGTATGCTTACATACATATATACAGTAAAGTGAAAAAAAATTTGCTATGCCTTAAGAATAGCTTTAGAAAGAAGGAAGCAATTTAAAGGAAGAAAAACTCTGTAAGCTTTTTTTTTTTTTTAATAGTTTATACAAATACTAAAGTCCATTCGAGGAGCTGAGCTGAGAAACCCTTACTAGTGGTAGTGGGGCCATGGCAGAAAGATGGAAATGCTAAAACCTTCGGGTTTCCCAGAACCTGCCAGCCTGAGCCATCTGTCCAACCTTCTTTGTGCATTGCATAATGTCAAGACCTTCCTGCAAGGAAGATGCCTTTTTCTGTCCACCCTATTAATCCCCTGTTGAATCCAGCCAGTATGAACAGGGTCAGTGGCAAAGCTTACTTTTGATTGAGTCAGAAAGCAGAAGCCAGGAATCTGGTCTTGCCTTCCCGGGGCCATGGCCCTCCGAAGTTTGTTTAGGAAAGCTTCTTTCTGATATGCGTCTGACTGCAGACAGGGGACTCGGGGGAGTGACCCTGTTATGCTGACCTTGGTTTCTCTGATTATTTGAATATGATAAGACTCGTGTCTTGGCCACACTGGGCCCCAACACCAAGGTGGCCCTTTCTGCACATTTTCTTTATCGTTCTCTTCTTCTGTGGGTCTCTGCCTGCTGCTGTGACAGCATTTCTTTCTGCAAAGGCTCCATGAGGGAGGTCAGGAATGAAGGCTGGGAATACACTGGGTTTGCCTCTGAAGGGAATGGTGACATCTGGCTCACAAAATGATAGTTCTCAATTTGTTCTGCCAGTGATATTTGAGCCCAGCCACAAAAGGGCATGCAGACACTTCACTGGGAGTGGAAAATAGTCTCGATGATAGATGGCCCCAGGGACCGTTGTGGAGTTGGTCTTCATATGCTCTCACTTTAGAAATGATGTATTTTAGGCAATAAACATTTGATGCCAGTTTTCCCTTTAGTTGATACACTGTGACCAAGCGCAGCTGTAGTAAATTAGCTGCACATGCCGCCTGAATTAATCAAGAAATAATGGCACATCATTCTAGTATTAAAAAACATGTTTCTTCAAATGTTGCTCTGTGAGAGGGCTCTTTGACATTCTGAAATTTTTTGGATGGACCAATAATGGGCTTCTTGGAAATCTCAGAACAAGGAGCCACAGAGGCTCCCTGAGGAAGCTGAGGCCGAGCACAAGACGTTCGCGCTCCCTGCCGTTCTGGAAGGTGCCACAGGCCGTGCTACTGATAATAGTTCCTGGCTTCCTTAATGGGAGCACTTTCTTAAAAATATAAGCAAGAAAGATTCTTAAAGCCAAATCCAACCTTTAAGCGAAGTAATATTTTTTCTTATTTGTTTTCCTTCAGCTTACAGATATCTCCTCAAATAGGAAACCCAAATGTCTGTATGTATATCTTTTTATACTTGGGCCATTTGATTATGTTTGCATGATGTGCTTTCCTGTTACATTTTTTTCAATATAATATCTGTATTCTAAATGGATTTGAGAGTTTCTGATGAAAATGCACCTGCCTGGGAACCTAATTTTGTAAATCGTGGTTACAACTTTTAACTATGCTAATAGCCTATTAGTTTCTGGCAGTATGTTAGTACCCAGTATTTTTACAGTATTCTATAGTGTGACTTTCTCTTACTGAGGTATAGTATAATCATCATAGCTCTATAGTAGTATTAATATAGTATATATACCACGTTAGATATACATAATATAAATACATGTATAAATTTATGCTGGGAATCACATAATCACATACTTTATGATTGCTGCATGGCTAATACTGCTATATACAGTCACTTACTGAGTCAGGGGTTTGGATTCTGGTCTCATCTTTTCCATAGACCAACCATATGTATTATTCCGGGGAGTCCCTTCCATTTTGGGGGACTCAGTTTTGTCACTGGTAAGAGAACTAGTAACATCTCCCTGAGAATTTGGCATCATGAGATCATTTCATGAAAGCCACAGGACTTTTTGAAAGAAAAATACCAATTCCTGTTTGACTTACTGGCAGCATTTCTACCACTTCAGTGTGCGGGAGTAATTGTGCCGTGGATGGTTTTGGTTTTTTTTTTTCCTCTTCTTTTCCTTTTAAGGTTCTAAACAAAATCTTTCTTTCTGCTCATCTTCCTCTGCTCAACCATCTGTAGAAGTAGAGGGCACCCACATCCTGCATGTAACCACGCTGATCTCAAGACCCACTTCCATCCAAAAGGAAGGAGCTACCTGAGAAAAGCCAAGGACGACAGAGCCAGCATGCAGCCTGCTAAATCCATTCACGAACAGGCTGAGTCCCCAAGAGAACTCTGCAGACCGTTGAAGAAAGGGGAGCCTCTGGGGTTTAGCCGGAAAGGCAACATCAGGCCCAAAATGGCCAAAAAAAAGCCAACAGCGATTGTGAACATCATATGAAAGAGTCATCGGCGGGCTTTGCAGAACGTTGTTCTGGGGGCCAACGGTAATGCCTTTTGGGGTACATCCCACAATGAGACACATTAGAAAAAAGAAGGGCAGAACACGTTTATTTCGTGGCTGAACAGGCACCTGGATTAACCAGAATTTAACAAATGGGAATCTTAGGGAACCAGAAATTTATTACAGGCTCCTTTTAGAACCAAGAGGCAGGTTACAGAAAGAATTGGAAAAAAACAAAACAAAACAAAACTGTCTTATTCCAAAATTTTAGTTAAAAGAAAGCCCCAACTTGTAAAATAAACAGACCACTCTCCAGTAGTTTCTGCATCTGGGGTTCTGTGTGGGGGTGATTCAGCCGAGGCCCAGGGCCACACCAGATGTCGGGCACTAGGAAAAAAGTCTTCTGTGTCTACTGCTCTCTAAATTGTGGGACAAAGAATAGGAATGCAAAATTCTCTTAATAGCAGTGCAACAGTAATATTTTTACTTGTTTTTAACTTTGCCCTCAATTAATTTGAAAGTTTCCAAAATAAGGATTCCTGTTTCCCCAACTATTGTGGTTAATTAAGATTCCAGTGCTTGGGTGGCTTCCGGGATTCGTCTCCTTCGACTTCAGTTCTCATTTCTAGTTTTTTCGATTCAGGTTTGTTGTTTCTCTGGATGCGTGTTTTTTTCTGATTTGGGGGTGCCTCTGCTCTCTTCTTCAGCTGAGTGTTCTGTACCCTGAGACCAAGCTGCAGCCTCTGTCTTCAAAGCCAATAGTGTTGCCTGTGGCTGGGACGGAGAACCCCATCAAAACCTTCCAACCGAAACTCTTTGATTAACGCCCATCACCGGTTCCGGGTCTGAAGGGCTGGAACAGCACCGGATGGCACGTCTAGTGCCCCGTGAGCCAGGGCCTGGCAATGCTGCAGACGTGACTCAGCCCTTCCCTGCTTCCCTGGGAGTAGCAGCAGCCACTGTGGGCTGTGGACATGACTGTTCCCTTGCAGGCCTCACTTTTCCACCTCCTGCTGCTTCTGTGCCCTTTGATGACTAAATATACGTCCTTACCTTTCAACCAGGTGTTTGAAGCTTTCACTGGACACTGCTTTCTAAAGTAGTTTCTGAAACGGTGCATGTGGGATCTACAGTCTGAGACTGTTTTCCTGTCCCTCCCTAAAATAGCCTTCGTTTCCACAAAGAGCCATCTGTTAAGGGCCTCCTGCTTTATGGTTCTCTTCAAGAATGAATTTCCATGTTAAACTTTTTTTTTTTTTTTTAACGTTAACAATATCATCAGGTCTTCTGCAGAGTTTACAAGTGCTGACACCCTTCTGGAAAAAAGAGTAGTTATGTCCACATATGTATACATATACATATATATATATATAAAACACAAAATATATATGTCAGGTATATTAATAATTTATTTTTAAATACTCATGCAAAAGGTGTGTGTTTGTGGTGGGTGGTTTTTAAACTATATACATTAGTTCATGTAAGCTGAATTCTCTTACTTTGAAAATTAAAACTGTAACCTAATTAACATTAGTAGAATGATTGTTATTGCAATAAACATCAGATTAGCAATGCATTAAAAATAGGTATAATGCAGTTACTTAAAATGCCAGTAAGTTGAAAAGTGTAACTTATCATTATACAAACATTTTGAACCTATCATAGTGAAAATGTTGTTTTTTGAACCTTCACTTTGACATCTGGCTCACCGGGGTGAGCCATTCGTCTGGTGTATAGGCAACTATCAAGTGGGAAAAAAACATTGCTGTGAAGTGAATATCACTGTTTAGGCTAACATTGTAAAAATTGTAGTGTTACAATTATTGTTTATTTGGAGAGTTCATCTCCTCCAAAGTTATATATTATTGACGTTTATACCATGATTGCACTCTAGCCTTTTACATACTAAAAAATTGACTCGTTAGTTGTATTGCATGCCCTTTGTCCTGTAACACGTGTGTGCAATGACAACAGCTTGTTTTTAAAGGCGGTAGAGCCAGATTTTTTTCGTTTTATTTAACATAACCTACATTTCCAGTTTTAATTTAATATGCCTTGAGGGCATGACAGCTCTCTTTGACAGTGGTACTCTGTGATCTTCAGAAAGCAACATAATGTCATATCTACTCGATGTACATTTCACAAGGCAAATGACTTTTAAGATTATATTAAAAAATTCTTTTTAATTCCAACTAAATTCTGACCTTCATACAAGGCACTGCATTATATATGTTGTGCTTCCTTAGAGACAGAAATTTGCTGTTGAACGTGGGAGCTGGCTCACTTTAGGGGATATTTCACTTACATACCATGGCCTGGGCCATGTACCATGTCCCACTTGGGTCTTATTTTTAAATATATATATATATTTTTTGTCCACATGGCCAGTCAACCTGCGAGTTGATTTTTGGAGAAATTACCAAAGTTCCTGGGAAAACATGTTCAAGGCTAAACTGAAGAATGGATCTAATTTTATTATCCGTTTTGTAAGGAAGAAATTTTTCTTTGAACTCGTCTTTCATTCTTTTATTCCCAAACTAGGTTATAGATTTTCAACTGCAAAGTTCAAGTTGCTAAGACACTGTTTTCTAGCATTCTGCAGGGTAGATCAGTTTTATGGAATCTGGAATGTTCTTTTCCCAGAATTGAAAAGAAAAAGTTTTTAGATTATGAAATAAATATTATAATAATAAAGCTATATTTATGACTAATGTGTTGGTATGTTTTGTCTAGTTGAAATGTTTCTGGGAAGCCAAGTGTGCTGGTCCGTTGAACAGTGAACAAAATGGTTTTTCATGAATAAGCTGTTCACCGTACATAAAATCACCATGATCTTGTACCTATAAAGCTTTCTTGAGAACTTAGCTGGATCGTTTTTATCACAATGCCTGTATCTAAAAGTTCTTTTTACATATGTTCACACTGAGAAGTCCTCATTAAAAGCCCATTTGTGCTTTTCTCCCATCTTCCTCCACACTATGAGTAATTTTCCTACACTCTATTTTTAAACTTGGCAACTCTTAGCAAAAACCATGGACAGATTTCACAGTGTACATCCCAGCTTATATAGGCCATACATCTCAGTCATTGTAAGACCCAGAGAGTGATTACAATAGATAACAGAACTACTGTATATCACTAGTAAGTTACTTAGCCATTTGTCCTTTAAGAGCCATGGAATTGGGAAAATTTAGGGGATGCCATTTGTTTAGGAGCTGTTAGAGCTTTTAAGGAGATAACCTTAATCTGTTCTTACACTTGTGTTAAAGTTGATGGATTCACCAGGTCATATAGTGTTCTTGAAAAATAACTAACATTCTCAATTATCTCTGGGCATTAGAAAACATAAATAAATCCCAGTATCTTAATTCTGTTTAGGCTGGATCCTTAAAAAACGAGTTCTGGAGATGGCATACATGCAGGCCCAAACACAAACCCTGGAAACATTTCAAAATTTAAACAATGGGGAGCTTTAGACACTGAATTGTGTGTGTGTGTGTGTGTATGTATAATTAAGGTGGTGAATTTTTTTCTTTTTTTTTTTTTCATTCTTTTCTGTCCATGTTCTATATCAATAAAATGGACACATCTGAAATTTTCATTTAAGACAGACTTGGGATGCCTGGGTAGCACAGTTGGTTGAGGGTCAGACTCTTGATTTTGGGGTCAGGATTGTGAGATTGAGCCCTGTGTCAGGCTCTGCCCTCAGCAGTGCTGTCTGCCTTGAGAGTCTCTCTCCCTCTCCTGCTGCCCTTCCCCTCAACACTCTCTCTCTCTCTCTCAAATAAATAAATCTTAAAAAAAAAAAAAAGAAGAAGAAGAGCATCTTTAATCTATAGCACTATGCTGTTTTTACTCTACATTTGTAGACATTTTTCTAAGACCTTCTAAGCCATTCCAAGAAATGAGCTTTTCTCGGAGAGGAACCTCACATACAGGCAGGCCTGGCTCTCCTGCCCACGCTGTAGTGGGGACACTGGTAAGTTTTGTAAATGTGGAGGCAGGTGTGGGGGATGGTGAATGGGAGCTTTGATACCCATGTCCTGTGGGAAGAGGAGACATGATCGCTATCTCTGAATATCTGAAGTACTGTTTCATGCAAGGATACTTATTTTGTGTGGGTACGCAAGGCACTATGAAAATCAGTCAATGAGAGTTCTACAGAAGCAGACATTAAGTCATTCAATAAAACATGTCTAAGTGCAATGTGGAGGAGGTCATCTCGTGAGAAGTGAGCTAGCTCCCTGTCTCTATGCAGTTCCCTCCTTTGTGGTTGGTGGGACTCTACTTTGGGTAAGGAATTGGACCAGGAGTCTTCAAATAACATTGAGCCCTGGGATTCTGTCATAAGTATGGATATTACATTATTGTAAATGTTGGCTGCGTCAAACAATGTGGACGTGACAAACTGGTTTTGGAAATTTTACTCTACTGATGTGGACTTTGTGAATTTTCCTGTGACGTGTTTCCACAGCTAACCTCATGAAATGCATTGGAGGTGGGTAGGCATGAGGAGGTATCATTTTCTTCTCTTAGTATGTGCAGAAACATTATCAGGGGAAATGGGAGAGAGACACCTGGCCCTGTTGCCTCAGTCGGGACCATGTACTTCTTGGGAAGGATCTTACCTCATGTGGTTTCGGTGTTTCAAGAGACAGTATGCTTTTTTGGTACAGTGTGGCTCCTGAATGCAAGCCAGTTAATTCACCTGGTGTTCAGTTGAGTCAACAGCAGTGCTGTCCAGTGCTGGGGGAGGAGGGAAACATTGGACTTAGAGATGACATGTGGTGTATCAGGCTCCAATATCATGCCTTCCTCAACCATTTTTCAGGTGGTTTTGATGATACTTGATTTTTGCTTCCTGATGATACTTAAGAACATGACTTCACCATATTTTACAATGAAGGTGGGGCTTATAATTATTGAGAAATGTTGTCTAGGGCCCAAGAGCTCCTTCATGACAGAGCCAGAATGAGATCCAGAATACCATCTTCCCGAATCTCAGCCTGTGTTCTTTTCACCACTGTGCCATCTCTTTGACAAGAGTCCCAGAAAATGGCCCTAAGTCTGTGTATTTGTTGATCACACAATGGTTCCCAATGTCCTACAATTCAGTTTTATATTTGTTATCAATAATTGCACCTTTCTAGGAGTACATGGGTGACTCAGTGGGGTTAAAGCCTCTGCCTTCGGCTCAGGTCATGATCTCAGGGTCCTGGGATGGAGCCCCGCATCAGGCTCTCTGCTCAGTAGGGAGCCTGCTTCCCCCCGAACCCTGCCTGCCTCTCTGCCTACTTGTGATCTCTCTCTCTCTCTGTTAAATAAACAAATAAAATCTTAAAAAAAAAATAAATAATTGCACCTCTTTAATGCAAACTGCTGTGGGGGAATATAAATACCACCACTTTGTAATCTCTAGATGCCTTCCTTATAACGGAAACACCCTAGCTTGGTAAGGAATTTCAGAGTTTCAGATCTGTCAGAGTTTAGGGCACACATTTTTGGACACCTCGAATCGGTAGTTTGCAGACTGACGAGAGGGGCACTACATTTACCTGACTGGACGTATCATAGAGAAACAGCTGATTTCTAGATCTCAATCCCTTGTGTTTGTTCAAGGCAGGGTAGCCTTTTCCCGCGTTCTCAAGAATGCACCCTTTTGATTTTATTCCTATTTAAGTCTACCTATAACTTGAGATCATAGCTGAAATTTCTTATTGCTAGGTCCGTTACTAAACGAAACGAGACTGAGACACAGTGAAAGTTATTTAAAGCTTTATTTTATGATAATTATTAGAAGTTAGACTGATTGGCCAGGGGAACAAGACTGAGACAAGGTGAAAATTATGCAAAGCTCTATTCTATGCTAAGCATTAGAAGTCAGACTGGTCAGGGCCGCCTCCGAAGACAGCGACTACCCCCAGCTTACAGGCTCAAGTACTGACTGACTGACCAGTCAGGACCACCTCTGAAAAGGGCGACCCCTCCCAGGCTCACAGACTACCTTTTATAGAACAAAAGCTTGGCCACACATAGGTGGCCAATGATTTGTAACATTGCATAGTCATGCTAGGTCACACGCAGGTGGCCAGTTGAATTACAGTTTACCCTATAGTAGCTGTTTGAACTAACCTATTACTCTGGTCAGAATTGGCGTTCAAGTTTGGGGCCCAAAAGGCGGGGTTTACATTCTTTGGTGGTTAGGGAGACAATATGTGTACTTTTACTGATTGGATGTCTCTGCCTGGCCTGACTCGTCTTTGTATTCTGGGCTCTGTTATCAGGAACTGGCCAACCTGGCCTTGTATTCTGGGCTCTGTTATTAGGAACTAGCTGACCATATTTTACTGATTTCCCAGACTTGCTTCTAAGTAAGTTTCTCTGGGGGGAGGGGGGCAAGGTCAGTTTAAGTTTTACTGCACAAACAACAAAATGGCTTTCAACCAAGATGGAGTCGCTCTGGCTAAATAGGTCCTTACACTTATATAATCCTAAACAAAGGGCTGGTGAAGGGAACCAGGATTCTTATTAGGGGAGGGACACCCTAGCAGAAACACAGAGAGGTGTGAGGTGGGGGAATGGGCAGGGCAGATGAGAGGGGTTGCAGTTGGACACAGAACAAAGCCCAAAGCTTGCCTTTGTGCTCTCGCTCTGGCCTGCCTTTCCGATTTCCTCTAGCCCCTCAGTGCTGACTTGCGCGTCGCCAGCCACTGGCTTCCCTCCAGAACCTCTCCATTACTCTGCTCTCCCCCTATACAACAGTTATGACAGGTTAGGCCGGGTACCTGGAATGCCCTTCTTTTTCTTCTCTACCCGGTTAATTTCTACTCAGCCTTCAGATTCCAGGTCAATTGTCACTTCCCCAAGGCAGCCTTATAACTTAGAACACCATGTGCCTCTTCTCTGTAGGACGAATCCCAGGTGCCCCTTTAAACTTCATAGTGTGATTCCTTGACTCACACCTGCCTCCCCCACTAGCCCGTTATTCCATGAACAAGAGGCCATGTCTATGCCTTTTATCCACAGTATGTCCCCCCAATGCCAGGTGTAGGAGCTGGCACAGAGTGAGTCTTCAGAGGGAGTGTTTGCAGAGTATGTGTGCATCAGCTATGTTTAAAAAAAAAGGTGGGGGAGAACAATGAGAAAGTACATTTTCTTCCAGCTGGAGAGGATCAAAGAGGAAGTGGCATTTGAAGGCTGAATAGGATTGGGGGTGGCAGAAGAAAGGAGAGCATTTTAGGAGTCTGAGCAGAGCCACAGAGGGAGAAGGCCCAGGACCAGTGAGACCTGGGAAATAAGGTTAATTCACCTATGGGAAATACAAGCCATGTTTGCCTGTCTGTCAAAATCACTAGAATTAAGAACGTGTCCAACAATCCATCTATCCAACCAGCCATTCACCAGTAATCATTGAGGATTCTGTAAAAGCCAATCACTGTAATAGTTAAAAGGGATACAGGCTGCCTCCTGACCACATATATCTGAGGTGGCTGGTGAAGTTTTCTGAACCATCAAGGCCAATCTCAGTCACTGTTGGCCTCTGGAATGGTATCCAAATTATCCTGACTGGCCTTACAGCTTTTGTAGTGTTCCAGAACCACAATGTATAAACAGAATCCTGCCTCATTCCCTGTCCTGTGACACTGTTTATCTTCTTCATGACATGGGTTACTATCTGAAATTATTTGTTTACTTGTTTATTGTCTGTCCCCCTACCCCTGCCTCATGGGAGTGCCTGGCCTGTCTTTTTCACTGAATACTGCCAAAATGCCGATTAATGAAGACTCGTTCAATGAACAAATGAATTGGTTCTAGAGCAAACCCTTCTCAGAAGATCCGATTTAGAACAGGGCTAAGGAATAGCTCCCTCTCTGTTGACTGAAAAAAAGAGACTTGGAAGAATCCCTCCAGCATGTAGAATAGAGAGAGGAATCTTTGGGGTGCCCCATGCGGTCTGAGTGTTCTTTCTAAGATGGCGGTAGTTGATAGCTGATGGTGGTCCTCCCCCACATAAAATAGGCTTCTGCAAGGTGGAAACTGGGCTCACATGTAGCCTGTGTCCCCAGATGGTAATGAACTCTTCTGAGATTGCTCTATAGCAGAGATTCTCAAACATTGGTGGGAATCATGATCATCTGGGGAATTTGGTGAAAATACAAAGGCCCAATACCTATCCTATTTCAGCAAGCCCTGGCATCTGTGTTCTCTATCAGCTCTCCAGCTAATTCTGATACACACCAGAGCTTGAAAACTACTGCTGTGTATGGCTGCATTTCCCAAAGTTAGTTTCATGGAACACCATTTTCTCAGAATGTTAATAGTTAAATAAATGAATTATCAGGTTAAATATATTTTCCCACTGCATATGGTTTAGAATCATTAAAATGCAAATGTGCATTATGAATCTCCTAGAGGGGAAAAAAGTATACAAATTCTTCCCAAACTTCTTTGACCATGGAACCGTTTACTTCTAGGGAACATGCATACTTTCGCAACTACAATAGTTAATATTCAGAATATACTTTAGTAAACACTTCACAAGTACAAACACTGGACACCCCTCTCTCTCCTTAGGAGAACTTCAAGCACTTATCTTAAAGCACTCTGTCCTAAAGCAGTTCACAGTTAACAGCTGGAGTGGCCAATTTTTAGGTTATTTTTGAATTTATCTAAAACCTTGTTTCTTAAAATCATCCATGGACTAACAGTTTCTAGTATCGCTTAGGTGTTTGTTAGAAATGCAGAATCCCAGGTCCCTCCCCAGAGCTACTGAATTGGAATCTGCATTTTAATAGGATTTCTGTATGGTTCATTTGCATATAGAGAAGTGGTTCATAATCAGGGGTATAGAAATATGTGGAGAGCAATTAATATGCAATTACTGGCCCATTTCTCCCCTTCCTTTATTCTAATTTCTGATTGACTCTTGTAAAGAGAGAGAGAAGGGGAGAAAGTGCCCCTAGGCAATACTCATATACTCATATACTCTAGATCTTCCCTTCTTTGGCTCAAATTTTCCAAGGCTGGACTCCTGGCTGAGAAAGTCAGAGATCGTAGTCCTTGATCTTCAGGATATCCAGCAAAAAGCAAGCACTTCCTGAAACTTGGAGTGTTTCTCAAAGAATAAATTCTATAAATTATTTATTAGAGATAATAGAGAGAAAACTGGCTGTGATTCAAATAAATTAGGGCAAAAATTTGTTCGGGATTTTATCATTGTTTTTAGGTTTCTTAACACAAGAGAACTAAGAGTGAAGCTCAAGATTATCCTGTACTATTCTCAAGAGCGTTCACCTCCGTCTCTGAAAGAGCCTGCCAGGTGTACCGCCCTGGATCATCCAGGAAGTCATCCTCGTTTTGTTGTTGTTCAGAGAGACTTCCCCAAGTTTCTGGCCTTCACCATGTAGCTAGATTCTTTCCCTTGCCTCGCCTTTTGGTTTAAAGCTGTATAATCATGATATGCCTCGATAATGGTTTTCTTTATATTTATGTTGCTGATGGTTTATTCTTTTTTTTTTTTTAAGATTTTATTTATTTATTTGACAGACAGAGATCACAAGTAGGCAGAGAGGCAGGCAGAGAGAGAGGAAGGGAAGCAGGCTCCCCGCCAAGCAGAGAGCCCAGGACCCTGGGATCATGACCTGAGCCGAAGGCAGAGGCTTTCACCCACTGAGCCACCCAGGCGCCCCTGATGGTTTATTCTTGAATCTGTGCCAGAATTTCATGAATTTGTATGTTGGTATCATTTTTCAAATTGGGAAACTTCTTGGCATTACATCTTCAAATATGATTTCTGCTTCATTTTCTCTTATCCTTCTAGGGCTCCTTATTATATGTATTAATACCTTTTCACCATGCCCCACATATCTCTTGTGCTTTTTCTATTACTTTCCACTCCTGTTTTCTCTGTGCTTCACTTTGGATATTTTCTATTGGTCAGTCTTCCAGTTCATTAATCCTGTCTTCTGTAATCTCTACTAATCCTGTCTTCTAATCTCTACTAAACACATAATATCATATGTATTTCAAAATTCTGAAATTTTCATTTGATCCTTTTTTAGAGATAATACTTCTCTGAAAAATTCTCCATTTTAAAATTTATTTTCTCTAAAAAATTTATTTTCTCTGTATTCTTGAACATATAAATCATAGTTTTTTTTTAAGTCCTTGTCTACTCACTGCAAAATCTATGACACCTGTGGTTCTATTTCTACTGAATGCTTTTACTTGTGGTTTTCATAATATGGTCCTGACTCACAGCGAGTCTGGAAATTTTTTATTGAATGCTGGTCATTGTATATTAAAAAATACATACTTCCATAAGACTTTTTCTTCCTTCACAGTGAGTTCATCTTTTCCTCTGCTAGGCAGATGAAATTGGGATTGATTCAGTCCCAATCTTAAACCAATCAGACATTGAACTGAGTTGAGAATGACTTTCAGTTTTGGTAAGGTTTAGTATGCCTCTGATTTGTTACTAAGGTGTTGTCTTTCAGGGTTTTCAACTGAATGAATGGTGGTGTGTTCACTGGCCTCCCTATTCCTAGCAGGATCTAATCTTTATCTCTTCAGCATTATGAAACAGTGGAAAACTTCCATCTAATTTTCAGAGGTTTTGGCTTAACTTCCAAGTTCTAAAGTCTACTCTCTGTCTCCTTAGCTCCAAAAGTCCATGAAAAAAAAAATGTTACTTTGGGTTTCAGAAGTTTTATGATTAGCTTTTTAATAACCTGCCCTCATAGCCTCAGAAATTAGACAATGTCTTGAAAGACTGTGTGTTTGAGGTCCCTCAAGACTTTAATTACATCTTTGTAGCCCCACAAGACCATTAAAATCTCTGCTGGTTTTTCTTTCCCACAGCTATCTGGGAGAAACTCAGATTGCCAATCTCTGAGAACCTGCATATGTCTCAAAGGAAAAAGTGGCTGTAGATTGCCAGAGAGCTGAAGTTCTTTCTACTTGAGAGATTTAGTCATTCTTGTCTTCTTTAATTCAGCAACTGTCTGATGTCTTTAAATGAATGAATCTATGTGTTATACAGTATTTGTAGTTGTACCCTCAGCTCTGAGCAGTGCAAATATCTCATCCTTCCCCAGCATGGGTTCCCAACACAGGTCAAGGGTCCTAGACTTCCACCTGATCAAATGGAATATTACCAGAAAAAAAAAAAACTGTTATGAAACTATAACAGCATAAACTGAACACAGAATGAGCTAAAGCAAGAAATAACTTTTGGTGGAAGAATGATTATTTCTTTTTTTTTTTTTAAGATTTTATTTATTTATATGACAGACAGATCCCAAGTAGGCAGAGAGGCAGGCAGAGAGAGACAGGGGTTTTAGGGGGAAGCAGGTTCCCTGCTGAAGCAGAGAGCTTGATGTGGGGCTTGATCCCAGGACCCTGGGATCATGACCTGAGCCAAAGGCAGAGGCTTTAACCCACTGAGGCACCCAGGTGCCCCAGAATGATTATTTCTAATCTAGTAATGTTCTCCTAACAAAAGAAAGGGAAGCATTTTCTCTTGGCATTCATTCTCTGAAGAATTATTTTCATCTGAAATATTCCCATGTTTTCCTAATACTAAATCTAAAAAGCACATGTCTGATATCTTGAGGAGAGAACCTATTATTTCCAATTTCTTGATGACAGAAAATAGGAATAATAATGGATTAAAGATATTTGAAAAGCTATAGATCCTAAAATATTAGGTGACAACTTACAGCTCAATATAATTTTTTCTATTCACATGGAAATCTTATGAGAAAGAGGGAATAAGAGAGAGAAAAGGAAGTTCAGTGGATACGTAATCATACAGCATGAGGTTATTACTGTGCTTTGATGTGTTTTTCCAAACCAATTATAAAACCCTTGAAGGCAAGGTCCCTCTGTAGTTCTGTAACCCAGAGAATTTCAGATTTGAGATCTAATAGACCTATTATGTTCACAGAAGTGTTATTGGAAATAATATTAAAGTATATACTTCTATTAAAGAGAATCAACCACAAGAAATGTACTTACTTTGTTTACCAAATGACCACTTATATTGCTTCTAAAAATTTCCAACATTGGTCATCAACTCCTTGAATCTACTTGAGCTAAATACACCATCTTTCTCCTTATTTTGCGTCATTGTAATATTTATTCATATATCAGCCTAATGCTGATTATTACTGGGCATCCTGTCTGAAGTCCTTAGAATAGATTATTTTAGTACTTTGTGCCCTAGTAGTCATTTTTAAACATACCGGTAATGACTCCAGCAGATAAAACATTCAATAGTCTTTCATAAAAAGAAACTGCCCTAAACATGAACAAAATGTTCATTCTCATTTCTTTCTTAGTGCCATATCTGAGTCAACTAAAGTTCTTTTCTACAGACTTTACCTCTGAAGGGTTGGCATGAAAAGTGAGGAAAAATTAAAAGTCAGCTCATCATGATTAAAATGTTGAGGCATTGCTAATAGTTTTCAGATCTATTGTAGAGGAGGAAAAATGTTTTTCTAGGTTCTTGACTGTGACACTTCTCCCCTCCCCATAATAAAAGATAGATCAACCAGAGAAAAACTGTTTTAATTGCGTATGTATGCAGGGGAGCCTCACAAAGGTATGAGACTCAAAGAAGTGACCAAAAGCAGGAAGCTTTGATACCTTTTAGACAAAAATAATAAATTTGTGAAGAATTGACAAAACAAAGAAGTTTGGGCTGGGGGTAATAAAATGGTGAAAAAGTAACAAGATTTGTTCATATAGCCTATTAGCCCGAAACTCCCTGCCTGGTTCTAAGGATGCCTTCTACCCTCCTGGGTAGAGAGGGTGGCTTTTCCATGGCAGATTAACCTCCTGCTTTCAGGAGAATTCAAGAGAGTCAGAGTATCCTTTTTACATTGGCTGTTTCTCAGGTACCTTTAATTCAAAATAATCAATATGCCAAAGGAGCATATTTTGGGGTGACATCCTGAATCTCTGCACAGTCTAAATCAAGATTGATGTACTTCAGCACCCACAACTCAGACATTGTTGTGACATTTTTTGTTGGAGATGGATAGGACTCTAGAAACCTGTAGTCTCCTTTCTTTTGTATACCTGGGGAAACTGAGAGATGGATTGATAGTGTGATTTTCTATGAATCACATGAAGAGTTAGTAGCAGAGAAAGGATGATAGCCTAAGCCTCTTAATTTTTCTTAAAATTGAAACTCCTTGGAAACAAGTAACATATTTACTTTTCTTTAGAAACTCACTTTCCTCTTAGCGTGCATCGGTATATAAAAAATACCTGAATCAGAATCTCTGTGTTATATTGTGTATTGTGTGCTCACCTTGCACAAAAAGGGAAAGGGAAGAATAGGAAATATGTATTTTTGTTGTTGTTGTTTAAGTAGGCTCCATGCCCAGTGCATGAGGTGAGGTCGACTGGGATACTGGGTTGATCACCATTTTGTGGGTTCGGATATTCGTATTAACTTTATCAATGACAATGTTGATATGAACATTCTTATATATTTTCTAGGTGCAGATACACAAGAATTTCTCTAGCACACACTCATGTGCATGGAATTGCTATGTTATAAAATGTATATTTGACTTTGCTGGATAATTGCAAATTGTTTTCTGAAGTAGTTTACTAATTTATCATCACCCCAGTTGGTGTGAATGTTGCTCTTATCCACCTCCTTGTCAGCCCTAAGCATTGTCTGTCTTTTGAATTTTAGGCATTTTGCTGGATGTGTGTGCAGACTTCATTTTTGTTTGAATTTACCTTCCATGATTACAAGGTTAGGTTGAGACTCCCTAAATGTTAATTGCTACTTTCTATTGAATTAGTTTTCTTTCTCTTTCTCTCTCTTTTTAAAATTAGCCGGTAGAAGATCTTTCTCCTCTCTGATTTTCTCACAGGTGTGTGTGTGTGTGTGTGTTTGGATGAGCAGAAGATCAGAATGTTAATTTAGTCATTTTTCAATAGTCTTATGCTTAGTACATTTTTGTTTCTTTTCCTATTCAAGGTCATGGAATATCCTCATATATTAATGTTTTATTATTGAGTCTGATGATTGGTATGGGTCTTAGGTATGTACCCATTCCAGGTTATTATAGTTCTTTTCAGGTTTTGGTTGCTAAGAGATTTTCTTTTTAATTATGTATCCCTCAAATGCATGTAAATTTGAAGGGATGTTTTCTTTTATACCTAATAAGATTTATTTTATTCTGTTTTTATGCTTTAGCCTCTTAATGTAGAGAAGTATAGTAGCTTATATCATGTTATGTTATAATATTAACTAAACTTGAATTCCTGGAATAAATCCTATGTGATTAGTATATGTTATTTTTATATACTTTATTGCATTTAAGTAGAGACTGATTGGTCTGTAAGTTTCCTTTCTTATGTTGACATTGTATTATTTGGATATCAAAGCTAGATTACGATTTGCTATTTTCCAGAACAGTTTCTGCAAATTTGAAATTAATTCATAATTAAATATTTCTTACAATGTGCATATAAAACTGCCGGGGCTTAGATTTTAGTTTTTTTGGTGAGAAGATTTTATACTGATGATTTGGTTTTGTATCAGTCATAGGATTATTCAGGTCCTTATTCCTTCACTTTTGTCAGTTCTTGGTATACTGCATTTTCCCCTACTAAAATATCAATTTAATTAAGTTTTCAAGTTTCTCAGAATAACTTATCTTTGTTCTTCTCTCTTTTGTCCTTGGTTTATCTTGCCAGTTTATTGTTTTATTAATTTCTTCAAGGAATAAAGTCTTACCTTTGTTGTTTCTTCTTATTGTTCTTTTTCTTTTTATGTTTCATTAATTTTAATTTTGTTGTGTTTTATCTTCTACTTTATTTGAATTTATTCTGTTACTGCTTTTCTAATTTCTTAAATCGGAAATTCAGTTCATTGTTTTAGGTTTTCTTCCTTTCTAATATAAGCATTGACGGCTACAGTTTTCCCTTTTAGTACCTCTTTAGTTATATCCCACAAATTTCAGTATGAAATGTTTTTATAATCTTCAATTCTAAGTATTTTCTACTTTTATTATGCTTTCTTTTTGGCCCATATGTACTTGAAAGTGTATTTTTAAAATTTCTAATTGAAAGGATTTTTCCCCTTATTTATCTTTTGTAATCAGTTGTAAATTTGTTACATACCAATTAGAATATGTGCTGCTTTGACACCAGTCCTTTGGAGTTTGTTGATGCTAGCTTTATGGCCTATTACATGATCAGTATTTATATATACTTAAAACTATGTATATTGTCCTAATGTTGGCTGCAATGATATACCTATTTATATCATATACATACAAAATTAACTTATTTGACTATTCATTATACTATCTATATCCCTCCTGAATTTATTTTGCCTCCGTAATCTATCAACTATTGAAAAAACTGTGCTAAATCACTTACTATAATAGTGTGCATATCAACCACACCTTATTAGTTCTGTCAGTGTCTATATTTATTTTAGGCTATATTATTAGGTACAAACATTTGGCATTTTATACCTTCCCGAAGATTGATTCTTATATTGTTACACATGGCCCTTCTTATCTCTGTTAAAGTTTTTGCCTTAAAGTCAATTTTCTCTGATGTTTATAGAGCAAAAGCAGCTAATTTTGGTTGATATTGGCTTGGTTCTCTTTTCTACCCTATTACTTTCAGTCTTCCGTGTCCTTAAGTTTTGTGTATGTCTTTACCCAAATAACATAACTGATTTTTTTTTTTCCTGATCTGATTACTTGCTTTTTGATTTGAGAATGTAAACTATTTATAATGATATGGTGACTTATACATATGTATTACTACCCCCATCTTTTTATGTAATTTCTATTTGTCTTGCTTTAAATTTTTTTCCCTCTTTTTGCCTTTCACTTTGGATTGAGTTTTTCTTATCCTTATTTCCTCTGCTATTTGTTTGGAGGTTATCCACACTATTCCCATTCTGTATTAAACTTGGTTTTTATTTATCTAAATCACTTTATTCTCTCTCATTCATGAGAGTTTCATTGGATACTGAATACTAAGTCGATAGTCCTTTTCTCTCTGTACATTGAAGATATCATTCCATTCTCTTCTTATTGACATTGTTACTGTTCAGCAGTCAGTTGTCACTCTTTTTTTTTTTTCTTGAGAGGTGATCTTTCTTTTCTCTTCGGCTGTTTTTAAGATCTTTTTTGTTTGTTTTTAGTATAGTGTTCTGAAATTTTACCACAGTGAGCCTAGTTATGGATTTCCTTGTATTTCATAGTTCAGGGGTTATTTGGGCTTCTTGAATTCGAGAACTGGGTTCTTTCAACAATTGAGATATCAGGGAAGTCTCAACAAATACTATTTTTAAGATCTATTTTCTTTCCTAACTTATGTACTTCTGGAAACTAGAGAGAACATGTATTAGTCCTTCTCATTCTATCCTCCTTCCTCTTAACTTCTTCACATATTCAATGACTTTGTCTCTCTGAGTTGAATTCTGGATATAGTTTTTACCTTCTCTTCCCATTCAATAACTATTCCTTTAGCTATATCTATTCTGCCATTTCATCTACCCATTAGTTTTCCATTTCAATTCTTATGTTTTTAAATTTCTCCATATTTTGTTTTTCATTTATTGAAAAATCTTTGTCATTCTTTATCATTTCTTGTTTTATGGTTATATCTTTAAGTTACTGTTTTTGTCTTTATATATTCTTTCAGATTGTCTGTTGGTACTCAGCACCACCTTGCCTGTTTTCTTTGTATCCCCATATAGCAGGGACTAGAAGCCTTGAAACTATTTCCCGGAATTTCCTGCCAACTGAGTCCCAATTTATTTCTGCCAGTGAGTTACTCATACACAGTTTGGAAGGCAGAGGGAAGCAGAGGCTGTTACGCTTTTTGCAACAACAGAAACCTACATTAGTTTTGGCAGGTATGAAATTTTGCAGCAACCTCCAGATTACCTGTCACCTGTTACTCCAGTGCTGTAGGCAGCTGTGACCACTAGAGGGATTTTCTCTTTCCTAACCCAGAAATGATGCACCTAAATTCTCACATTTCAATGGTGTCTACATAACTGCAAGGAAACAAGAAATAAAGGAAAGCAAATAGAATACTTGGCAATCTTTTCTGTCTCTGGCAGCTTTTTGAGTTCTTGGCCTGGACAGGAGGAGTAATACCCTGATTCCCTGAAAATTGGCAGAGAACTTGAAAACAAGTGATGGCTTTCTCTGACTTTCTGTCTTCTATCCCTTCCAGTGATTTTATAAGAGCCTAATGTCCTAATTAGGTCTTATAAACACTTAATACCTTCTAGAGTGGTTTCTTTTTTTCTTACTGAACACTTATTGTGAAAGCATTTTGTACCAGAAGCAGTTCCAGGAAACAAACTCTCAAAGATGGGAATGTGGTCCACTTAGGTTTAAGGGCATTGATAACTGGTAGTGGTGATTCATGACATTCACTGGCAAAATATATATTTATCTATTTCATATATTTTTACTTGGAATGAAATGTTTATTTGAGAGGAAGTCTTCGGGAAACCAAGTGGCTGTTACAATTGATTACTAAGGTAAGAATAATGAAAAGGGCTAGCGCAAGTTTTAACTGAACTTATAAGCTCGGGGTTTTAAATTCTTAGGTTTAGACTATTGAAAAATCATAATTATGACTGTCCTAAAAAATACATTATCTCTTGTAATTGTGGTATTAACATATCTTAAAACTACAGTTAAAGTGTAATTCTGCATATGGCTGAATGATTGTGTAAGTATAGATATCTTTTACAAAAATTATAGCATTGATGGAGACCCTGAGAATTGGAATCAGGAAATTTGCATGGGTAAATCCCCCAAATCCCACTAAGTCTTCCTGCTTTTTTGATTTCCCTTGCTTGACAATTCTATTACAACTTTACCTTAGGCAATTACTTTGGAAGGGGATGCTGATCTTTCTTAAGACCCATCCCTACCCCACACCATCTCTAGATTGGTAACCAACATGGTATAGGGGAACAACTACAAAGTCTAACTAACAGGGGTTAGGTTAAATGCCAAAGAATTTTGTGACATGGCTGATTTAAATTGGCAGAAACTTGGAGAATATGTGTGAGAATGGATGGCAAACCTAATAGACCAGTTAGAAACAGGCCAACATTTTCTTTTGAGGTACTTATCAGAAATTCTATATTCATTATGTTAACTTAAGCAACTGAGAGTGGCTTTATTTGGTCTAGTTAGTTGATTTTAAGTGAAATCAATGATGACCTACATTAAATGAAGTTGAGTTGCTAAAACATTCTTGATATAACATAGAAGCATGAATCTAAAGGCTTAGGAGGCTAGAATATTGGAGAGGATATATCATGTGTGTCCTGCTCCCCACTCTTACACTGTATTCTCTCAGAAGGGCCATTGGACTCTTCATAACCAAGGCAAATGAGACAAAGAGTAAGTACCCTTGGAAAGCTTTGCCATAGATGTCTTCTGCAATTCAGAGATAATGGTGGGAAATGCCATAACTGAAAAGGGCTCTCCTCTTTAGTTATAGTGAGGATGAGGGGAGCCTGAAGTGGGAGCAGTAGAGTGGCAGCACTTAATGTCCAGAGACAAAGTAGATGTGGTTACTGTAGGGAGTGGTAGGACCAGAGAAGTATTCAGACTAGTTTTACCTTGGGGGGCACCTGATTTATTATGATGTACCTTGGACTGAAATAGATAGGTAGCCATTTGTTTGATTACAAGAGACCTAAGTCATCGACAGTCATAGTCTCATTCACATTTTCTAATCTGAGCCAGTTCACAGGGCCCTGTTAATGGAGGGCCTTCAACCTGATGCCCGCGTCTTACAACATTGGCACAATTACATACTGAAAGTCTATTACCTAGCTTTTTTTCAAAGGAATCTATGGCCATTTACCAGGGTGAATCATAGTACATAAAGTAAAATACCCCAAGTTTTTAGAAATTGTTTTTCACTGGCTCTGAGCCCCTGCAAACCTGTTAAGGATTCTAAATGCTCCTGCGGTCCATTAGTTAGAGTGGGGACTTTGGAGTTTAGGTAGAAAATGGAACGTTAACCTAAGTTCATATCACACTTGGCCTAAGAGGTCTGCAAAACCATATTGTGTTAATCTCTAAAAGCATGGTTGAAGCAGATCTAATTAGCTACTAGCAATACCCCCACAATGGCATCCTAACCGCTGGAGTAGGAGGCTTATGATAGGATAGACTCAGAGGAAGTCTTTGTCTGTTATATGCTTCCCCCAAATAGTAAACAGCGATTAATACTGCATACCCAAAGTAATTGCAAGGACCCGGCACCACCATCAAGCTCTTGAAAGCAGCAGGGCTATCGATTTATTTCACATCAACATCAACTCATCTGTCTGGTCCCTACAGAATACAGATGAGTCTGGAATAATAACAGCTGCAGACGATTGCGGTTACAACTACAGCTCTTACAGGTGTGGGCTCCCTTCTGGGACGATAGCTGGGACTCAGCCACTGATCTGGATAACGTCTGCCCCCCCAACCCCAGTTCTGAGTAACAAAATACATCAAAAGCATTTTGCCTTATCTGCTAGGGACAGCAGTATATCTTCATCATTTTCATTCAGAGCTGTGTCAACATTCTGGTTTGGGGCTATAGTCTGTCCCCCAGAGACCAAATTCGTCTCACCATTTTCTACAGGACGGCATGTGAGTCCATGACCGGATGCCTCGCACTGAGTGGACCAGGTGAGTAGCAAGTAACAAGTTCTTTAGATGCCTCGGTAAAATGCTTGCACACTGGAGGTGGGAGAAACCACATGGAAATTCAAGGCATGTCTTTTTGGTGAAATTTCTAAGGGTTGTGTGGCCTGGGAAATGTGGTATTTCCTAAAGAATGGAAGACAAATGGCTATACTTTATACCTTTATCACTAAGAATGTACAACCTTTGGTGGGTTTCTTTAGATTTGAAAGGCAACACACATTGCATTCCAATGTACTGCTTTGACCTGTTTACCAGGTAACAACCTGTCAGTATGCCAATTTTGACTGGGTCTCGCTGGTGTAGACTGTTGTGCTATCTGGGCCTTATGCCCAGCCAGCCTGGCAGCTAGAGATCCTATATGGAGCTTGGAGAAACCCCTGTAAGGTAATCACACAGTGCAGAGCTGTAGGATTTTAGAGCTAAGTCATGCCCTCTTCTGAAAATATTTATTCTTTATTTATCAAATAATTCTCAGTGTTGCACTCGGTCCTGGTGAAGACTGAATGCTGAAACAGGTCCCCACGTGACCATGCAACCTAGGTTGTCCATCCCGAGCTAAATGTCACCATATCCACCAAACATACAACTGACCGTTCGCAGAGTACTCCATAATCACAGGAGAGAGAAAGAACTGTCTGTGGGATTAAAATCCAGCAGATCTTCTGGTTTCTTCGATTTTCCTATGACTTGTTGTCTGAAGTAGGAACTCTCTGGACCTGGGGAATGGATGATTTCACACAGTATGTTGGCACCACCTAAGGTGGGGTTTATTGTAATGTTAAATGAATTTGCTGTGAAACTAGCGCATATAATAGATGTTCCATAAATGTTAGTCCAGCTCAGCAATTTCCAGACTGTTTTGTAGGGTGTCACTAAATGAGACACTCAAAAAGAATTTTTGATCTAACGAGTTTGGAAAAATTTGAATAGAAACTTAAGAAAAACCTGTAGAAATTCTAAAGGAGATAAGATATGAAGATATATAGTGAATTTCAACAGTACCTCGACTTCTTGGGCCCTAAAACCCCTTCTTCACAGAGCATTTCAGAGGAGTAATGCTTTTCAGAATCTGCTTTGGGAATTGTGGTTTTCAGTGATTCAGGCTTTGACTGAGTAGTAGTTTTGATAGCTGGGAATGAAAGTGTTAAATTTTTATACTGTCTAGCATATAAGATGTGTTCAACTTGGTTATTCTACATAACTAGAATTCTTAGTTCAGAGAGAGATTTTTTAATAGAAAATCCTTGCCATGAGGGTAATGTAGGTGACAGTACCCAAAAGGAGTGTATAAATCAAATTTAATGATGATTTTTGCATTTTGTAATAGGGATTAGGGTTACAAGGAGATCACAGCTCTGTGAATCCAATTAGGTTATAGTGAAATGCACTCTTTGAGCTTACAAACCAATTCATTTAGAAAGAGAAATAATTATAACAATAAGCATGATATATTTGGCACTATGATTACACATTAGGTTATTCATGTTATTAAAATCATTCTTAATTTCAAAATTGAATGTACCTAGTTTTGCACAAGACATTAAAGTTCAGGGAGTCTAAAGTATATGATATTTTCCTTTGAGGACCTAGTGGAGGAGATAATTGTAAATAGGGTAAAGGCTGAGGTTAGAATAAAAGGAAAAAATTAGATCTTATTACAAACGACTCTGTGTTATTAATGAACTTTATTAATTTGAGCAGCCACAAGTGAGTGTGCTGGCCCAATGGAGTTTAGTGTAATTTCGGTCCTCTTGCCCATCTTTGCTACCAGATTCAACATTTAGTGTTGTTTGTAAAGGATATGAGGTGGTAAGATGTAAGGGGGTCAATTTTTTCCTCCCAATAGGAACCGTATATATAGCTCTATTGTAGCTATTACATGATATTGTAGACAAGCTCTTTTCAACCTGGGTTTTGGGAAAGAATTAAATCATAATGCCCTCAAGAATTTATTAAACGCAATGAATTAGCTTCCCTCCAGTGCATCAAGAAGAGTGTCCCATCCTTGGGAGAATTGAGAAAATAGTCATTCAAATAATTTCCACTTTCAATAATTTCAATAATTTTCCAAATTCAAAGAATTTTCCTCTAATTCGCTAGCAGAACCTCTGTCTGCTCTGGATACTGATTCCAAAACACCAGTCAGTGAGAGCTAGAAAAACTTGCGCTTGTCATCCTCACTGATTCTGATTCAGTGGAACAGGCATGAGGTTGAACTGTCTGTGCTATAAAAATCTCTCTAGGTATTTCTGATGTAACCAAGTCTAGGAATCACCGCTGCAGGCAGAGAACACCGGTTCCGCAGCTGCCTTATGAAACAAAAGCGCTCCCGCTGGAGATGCTCAATGATATTAATATATTAGAGGATCTCGATTGTCCTGGAGTTAAAAACTAAGTATTCCAACATTCCCAAACTTCTTTTAACATGGAAATTTTTTCGCCTAATACCTATAGTCATCTTGTAGAACTTGAGTGCCACAGGAGCACTCTGGAAATGACACTAGAGGATGGCTGGTGGCATTGGGCATTGTGAAATTCAGTAGGATCTTTCCCAGTTAACATGACCCTGCCTGCTACATTGTATTTAGAAATCCATTTCCTTGGATATTGGAAGTTTTTAAATTTATTTTTTTTAAAGATTTCATTTATTTATTTGAGAGAGACAGAGCACAAGGTGGGGGGAAGAGCAGAGGGAGAGGGAGAAGCAGACTCCCCGCTGAGCAGAGAGCCCAATGAGGGACTTGTACCCAAGACCCTGAGATCATGACCTGAGCCGAAGGCAGAGGCTTAAAGACTGAGCCACCTAGGTGTCCCTTGATCTTGGAAGTTTTTTAATTTCAAGAGTCCTTTGTTTCTTAAATAGTAAATTAGTAAATTCTGTTGTATTTATTACAATATGTTTCAGAGGATCCAAGTTCTAAGTGTCTTTTTTCTTTTTTTCTTTTTTTTTTTTTTAATCGGTGTGTCTTTTTTCATTTAACCATAAAATTAAAGGAAGAAAAAAAAAAGAATGAATTTTTCTTTATCCTTGGAGTGGAGATAAACTTTCTAAATAAAACACAAAACCTAGAAGCAATAAAGAAAAGGTTGAAATTTTTTTTTAAAGATATTTTTTATTTATTTGACAGAGAGAGAGAGAGAGATAGGTCACAAGTAGGCAGAGAGGCAGGCAGAGAGAGAGGAGGAAGCAGACTCCCTGCTGAGAAGAGAGCCCGATGAGGGGCTCGATCCCAGGACCCTGGGATCATGACCTGATCTGAAGGCAGAGGCTTTAACCCACTGAGCCACCCAGGTGCCCCAAGAAAAGGTTGAAATTTTTTACTGCATAAAATTTAATACTTCTGAATCACAATTATGTCTAAACATGACACATACTCATATATGGTAAATATATGGCAATATACCTACAAACACGAATGATGAAAATATTTGCAATATAAATGCTAGGCAAAGACTAGTTTCTTTTTTTCTTTTCTTTTTTTTTCCTTTTAACTCCATCAGTGAATGAATGGATAAGGAAGATATAGTAAAAACTCTCTCTCTCTCTCTCTCTCACACACACACATACACACACACACACAGGAATATTATTGAGCCATAAAAAAGGACCAGTTTCTTTTCTTTTCTTTCTTTCTTTTTTTAAAGGACCAATTTCTTTAACACGCAAAGAACTTTATAAATCAATAAGAAGACTTGCAACCTAAGATAAAAATGAGCAGGCAGTTCCCAGAGTACTAACAATGAATTCTCAATAAATATTTGAATAGAGGAAATCAGATATGATCCAGCCAAAGGCCTTTATGCTCACTGTTTCTTCTGCCTAAATTGCTATTTTGACAGATTTCCTCTCCACACCCTTACCTGTGAAGCTTTTGAGACCTCCCCTATTTAAAATTGCACCCTCAATTGCCAGCATATTCTATTCTCTTTTCCTGCCTTATTTTTCTTTATAACACTGGTCACCATTGGGTACACTATCTATTTTCTTATTTCTCTAGTTATTGTTCATTGCTCTCTGCTAGAAGCCAAGGTCCAGAGTCAGGGAATTTCGTTTCTTGCGCTTACTGCTATATCCTTCACACAGTCCGGCACTGACACATAGTAGAAATTCAGTATTTGTGGAATAAATGAGTGAATGAATAAAAAGATGCTCACGTTTGTTATGATGAACAAAATGCAAGTCAAAACGATCACTTTGTAACAGGTTTTCATTTTGACGCTATCATGGTAACTTGTCAACAAACATTCAAAATGTTATGAATCCTTTCCTTTACCTTAAAGCCTATACTAGAAGTTTTATTCTTGTAACTCAAGAACCAAACTCTTCATCTTTGTCCCCAAACTTGATTTCATAGTTCACCTTCTCTGTTGATGACATCACTGTCTTCTAGTCATTGACTCTTCTTTATTCTCTCTGTGTCTTGATGCCCGCTCATCTGGATGGCTCCCGCAACTTTGTTAGGTTCCTGCCTCCAGCCTTGTCCAGCCTTGTCCGGAAACACAGCTCTGCCCCTGGGACTGCCCTGTTCGGAAGCTTCTGTCATCGATTTTCCATGACGGAGGTCTAGATCCTTCACAGACTTGGTCAACCGCCCCTCAGTTTCGCCTCCTAAACACGCACAGCCCAGCAAACCAGAACTTCCTTCCTTTATAGCTGCGTGTTCCTTTATGAGATGGTCAGTCAGGCATGGCCACAGGAGGGGACACAGGAGATGTGCAGGAAAATGAAGTGTGTTAGAATCACAGGTCCCAGAGACAGAAGGCGCACTGTGCCAGGCAGGGCCATGTGAGGAACGCCAGATTTTGGTCTGGTGGGCCAAGACAGGGCCAGAGGAAAATCTGGATGGAGTCTCTTTGGGGATTTCTGCAGGAGAAACAAGGCAGGACAGGGCAAACTACTTAGGACTGGCTACCATGAATACGAAGGGCTCTAAGCCTTTGGGATGGTCTCTAGTTGCCTGGTAACTGGTGCTGGGAAGATTCAGGCAGAGGAAGGTTGCCTCTTAGCGTGCACTGGCCAGAGAGGAGAAAGGGCTCTGGATTGGTGGGTTCATCTATCAAAGGCACGCTCCCAGAGAGCCCTAACTAGCTCTCAGAATTGATTAGTCCCAGGAAAGGCAGTCGCCCCCCAGCCAGAAAGGATTTGAGATGTCAAAACATAATACACGGATAATAAGCAGTAGAAACAATACAGTACTTCTGCCTATGCTGTCTTCATGACCTAGAATACTTTTTGCCAAAAATACTCCCCTTTCTCCCCATCTATTATTGAAAGCCTACTTAGCTTTTAAGCCCCAATTCAAATATCAGTTTCCCCCTGGGAAGTTTTCTGATTTCTCCCAGCAGGAAACACGATTTCCCAGTGCTCCCATAATACTTTGTAATTTTCCTTTTACCTCCCACTTGGGTAATTTGTGTCCTTGACCCATTTCCCCTCACAGCGCTAACCCGGAGGGATGCTGAGCCCTGCTAATCACCCTGCACGTGCAATGTCCGGTCTATGACACGAGGAGGGGAATGACTCCCGTCCCTCCCTGTTGGCACTCTCCTAGATGCTAGAGGGTAGCTCCTGTGCTGGGGGGCCTTCATTGGTTCTTGCTGCCGTAAGTGGCAGAACCACCGGTCAGAGCTGCCGTCCTCCTGTGGAATAGGCCTCAGAGCTATTGAGAAAGGCCCCTGGAGACTTGAATATAGGGGAAAATTCCAAATTCGCTTTATTTGGACATCACTGAGGTGAGGATGCTGAAAAAGCAGGACTGGTACAGGACGTTGTAGCTTCAGCCACAGGTTAAGGCAAAGGAACAATTTTTAGACCATCCCACACCATGTTGCTGATTGTAGCTTGTCGCTCTGGGCACCTCATTCCCTACATGTGCTCTTTTTGGGGGACTCTCCCAATGGTATGCCGGTAAATAGAACCAGCTGGCCGGGGTTGGGGGGTGGTTAGGTGTAGGAAAGGCCCTGACTTAACAGCATTTGTCGCTTTCCATGTTCAGAGTCAGGCTACTGACCAGGGAGCAGGGCCGAGAGGCTCACCATGACCTTGAGGTAGCAGGTGCCCATGTGGCACCCCTCCAGGGGGTGAGTCTGTCTGCAGCAAGTCATGTCTGTGCTAGCATCTCTAGTTTCGGACACGGAGTTCTTCCAGGAAGCATCTCAGCCCCCAGGTAAATCACCGGGATGCACAGAGGGAGAAGCGGGAGAGGGTATCACTTGTGTTTAGTGCTCCTCTACCTAGATGTCCCAGTCTCAGCCTTGGTCCATTTGAGAAACCCGGTTTCACATATTGTTGGTGCTGACGAAGGAGGTACTGATTGCCGCGTAGCACCACGCCTCCAGGAACTCACATTGTTGTTATATCAAAAACTGAATTGTTATAAGCCTCTTTGCCTTTTTAAGAGTCTGCTCACGATAAACTTCCGGAGGGATTACTGAGTCCTTTGGGTGTTCCCTTCACACACGCTTATTACACTTGATCTTAGCCAAAAGGCCGAGAAGCAATTATTGATGAATTACTCCAAGAAGAACTAGATTTGGGGGCCCCTGGGTGGTTCAGTCAGTGAAGCGTCTGTCTTTGGTTTGGGTCATGATCCCAGGACCCTGGGATCGAGCCCCGCATGGGGAATCCTTGCTCAGCAGGGAGTCTGCTTCTCCCCTGCCTGCTGCTCTCCTCTGCTTGTGCTCACTCACTCTCTCTCTCTCTCTCTCTCTCTGTCAAATAAATAAATAAATAAATAAAATCTTTATTTAAAAAAACTAGATTTTGATCTTTCAAATAAATTAGGAGATGAACAATTTTATCTAATTGTTGGTAACACGTTGGGGTCAATCTATTACTCTTGAACTCTGTGTGTGTGTGTGTGTGTGTGTGTGTGTGTGTGTGTGTGTTGTGGGGTAGAACTCTCTGGATATTCATATCTTAGCTGCTCACAGTTCAACTTACTGGGGACATAGTAACATCAGATGTGTCATTCTTCTAACTTCTGAGGTTGTTTCAATAATTAGCTTATAATGTCAGGGTGAGAAGTGAACTTCTTTTTGATGGACTTCGGGTTACTGTCTTCCTTACGCTTATAGGAAACAAAGACCAAATCTAGATGTTTGCCTACCACTAGGAGGCCTCATTGTAACTGAAGGAAAGGAAAGCTCTGGCTTTCTTGCACCAGCATTGCTTACCATTCAATCTAAGTTTTGGTGGCTTGCTTACTATGAGGACACTGATCCTGGCGTTGTGGGGACATGGGCCAGCAGGAAGGCAGTAGTTACTGAGCAAACTCTCATGAAAATTGGTGACATTTTTACATTTATGTTTCTCTGGTAACAGGAAAAGGTCATTGTAGGAAACTTAGAAAGTACAAAAGCAGAAAATCATCCCAAATCTCAGGAGACTGACAGCATTAAAAAGAATAACATTAGAATGGTATTGTACGTGCATTGTTCATATGAATCTTGTCATTGTTATTCTTAATGACACTGAATTATTCTGTCATATGAATTTTACTGATTTTCACTACAGCTGATTTAACTCTTACTGGTCTATATAAGCATGACTCCACTATAGTAATAAATCTTGTCTACCTCTTTGATTATGTGGTTAAGATGGAGTTATAGATGTGAAATCGTGATATCAAAAAATAAACACATTTAGAGACGCCTGGGTGGCTCAGTTGGTTAGGCCGCTGCCTTCAGCTCAGGTCATGATCCCAGGGTCGTGGGATCGAGTCACGAATAGGGCTCCCTGCTCAGCAGGGAGCCTGCTTCTCTCTCCGTTTCTGCCTGCTTGTGCGCTTACTCTCTCTCTATCTCTCTCTTTGACAAATAAATAAATAAATAAATAAAATATTTTTTAAAAATAAATAAACACATTTAAAAAGATCTCTTTGAGCCTAATTGACATACAATGTTACATTAGCTTCAGGTATACAACATAGTAGTTCAACTTTTTTATCTGTTATGCTGTGCTCACCACAAGTGTATACATACACTGCTATTAGGACAACCTTGACTATATTCCCCATGCTGTGTCTTTATTCTTGTGACTTATTCATTCCATACCTGGAAGCCTGTGCCCCTCACTCCCCTTCACCCATTTTGCCCATGCTCCCAGCCCTCTCCCCACTGGCAACTACCAGTTTGTTCTTTGTATTTATATATCTGATTTGACTCTTTGTTTATTCACTTTTTGTTTTTCAGATTCCATGTATGAGTGAAATCATACAGTATTTGTCTTTCTCAGTCTGACTTATTTCACTTAGCATAACACCCTCTAGATCCATCCATGTTATTGCAAATGGCATGATCTCATCCTTTTTAGGGTTGCGTAATATTTCACAATGTATGCGTGTGTGTGTGTATATGTACCTATATATGTCACAGTTTCCTTATTCATCTATTGATGGACATTTGGGTTGCTTCCATATCTTCGTTATTGCAAATAATGCTGCGATAAACATATGGGTGCATATATCTTTTCAAATTAGTGTCTTCATTTTCTTTGGACAAATACCTCATACTGGAATTATTGGGTCATATGGTATTTCTGTTTTTAATTTTTTAAGGAACCTCCATAGTGTTTTCCACAGTAGCTGTACAAATTTACATTCCCACCAACACTGCATGAGAGTCAAAAATAAAGACATTTTTAATGGTCTTGTTTAGTAGGCTGGAAACTGCTTTTGAGAAAGGTTTTAAAAGATTGCATTTCCATGAGATTCCCATCTTCCTTAAATCCATGAAAGCCCTCCTTATGTTAAGATTCATAATAAAAATCAGATGGAATGGACCCTTGTGAGGTTTTTACCTTAAGCTTCACCTGCCATAAAGCCAAAGTTCTGGAAAAAAAAAACAAACAGGAAATGCTAGTTTGGTGACATTTATAAATTGCATCAAAGTGCAGTCTGCCAAAACAGGAAGGAGAAAGACACTGGCCAAGTTTGTGTGTCTGTGCAAATGCTTAGCTAACCCGGATAGCTTGTTGGGTGAAATTTCTTTGGTTATTTTTCTTTCTGCCGTAACACCAAGCATAAGGGATCTGACAAACAAGATGTAATATGACAAACAAGGTGTGGCCTCGGGTGTCTTCCGAATGAGAGGCTGTCGCACCCATCGTCCGAGGAGGTGGTAATAAGGATTAAGAGTCCAATCCTATCATTTTGCTGCTCTTTTTACTTATCATGTAGGGTGTAATTATAGTGTTTCCCTTTTAAATGGCTCTTAAACGTGTTTGGCCAAAGGGGAAAACCAAAGCAGTGGGTAAAAGTCAAGTGTTTCACCATCTGTCTCTATCACGTTTCCCTGGCTCCATTTCCAGCAGCCCTGCCGGGGAGGACTAACTTCTTTTTTCAAATAGGCCAAATCTATTGATCTTGGTTAACAGTCTCAGATTTAGAAAAACACAATGGCTTTCCCTCCACCTGCTCTTTCTTATTACTTATGAAATTATCAAGTAATAGCGTGAATAGTAAAAACAGTACCGCTCTTGGGTATCTTTCCAGAATTTTCTATGTGGAAACAAAGAAATAAAGATATGCATGTATATGAACACTTAAAAAACAAGCCCACATGCAGTCATCCCACATACATGTGTACATGTGATATGTTCCACGACATATCCTGAACATCTCTTTGTATTAGTAAGTAGAGACATTTCCTTTGTTTTTTTTAATAGCAAAATGGACTACGTATGTCTCTAATGCAATTTTTTTAAACCAGTCCATACTGATGTAGATACATCCTGTCGTTGATGATTTCAATCATTGCCTCAATATAGATTACAGTAATACTTCTGGGAGTCTACCTTTACGATACATTTCTAGGTCGAAGGATATGTGCAACAAAATAATCTTTCAATGATAAGGACAAAGCAAAACAGGTCATGAGCCTCTAGATACAAGAATGAGGTAAAGATGGGTGATATTTTAAGGAGGATTTCATAGAAAGAACCATCTGATAAATTTTCCATTCTGCCATTGTAAGTAAGTAAAGAGGCTAAAGTAGCATTTCTTCTTGTTCTGGTGTCGTTCGCTTTTTTTTTTTTTCCCCAAATACCCAGTGCAAATGTAGACTCCAGTAATGATATTGAGATCCAAAAATGATACTTAAAAAAAATATGTGATATAGAAGAAAGAATAGGAGACCTGAGCTTATGCTGTGGTTGGTCACAAACACCCTATGATCTTTGGCAAATCACCTCTTGGGGTCTCAGCTTTCTTGTATGTGAAAGGAAAGAGTTGGATGATCTCTAAACTTGGTTTTCTGTATTGTGTCTGCCCCACAGGGTTTCTGGGAGTATTGCTCATGAGAGGACATGCTCAAACCGGGAAGCTAACTCGCTCTGAACATGGGCTCCCTGTGCCTGGATTAGCACTGCTGGATGCTAAGGGGCAAATCTGAGACATCTGAGAATATTTTTCATATTTCCCGTATTGTCTTTATTGTGTGGCCCAAACATGCACTCATCAGCTCCAGGAGGAATCTGAGCCCGTACTCGACCTGACTCAACCCTCAGGATCTTCCAGAGCAAGGAGCAACCTTAGGGATGACAGAATGTCAGTGTTGGTGCTATAGTTTGAGAACGTTGGTCTTTTCCAACTTGGAGTCCAGAGAGTATTTCACTGAAATGGGCACTTTGGCATTCACAAACCTAGCACAGAAAGATTGACCATTGATATTTTCCGGGTTCTCTTTCTAAATCCCTCACTTAAACAAATAAACAAATAATTAATATTTTTAATTTCCTTAAAAAGCCACCATCTTTTTAGACTACTCTTTTTTTTTAAAGATTTTTTATTTATGTATTTGACACATATATAGCGAGAACACAAGCAGGGGGAGCAGCAGGCAGAGGGAAAGGGAGAAGCAGGCTCCCTGCCAAGCAGGGAGCTCGATGCAGGGCTCCATTCCAGGACCCTGGGACCATGACCTGAGCTAAAAGCAGATGCTTATTGACTGAGCCACCCGGCACCCCTTTCTAGACTACTCTAAGTAAATTAGTACCTCCGTATTTTCAAGTCAGCCCAATACTGAGTAAGAAGTAAATCCTGAAACAAACTGAGGGGTTTGGAGGGGAGGGGGATGGGGGGGTTGGGTGAGCCTGGTGGTGGGTATTAAGGAGGGCACGTATTGCATGGAGCACTAGGTCTGGTACATAAACAATGAATCTTGGAACACTGAAAAAATGAAATAAAATTTTTTAAAAAAGAAGTAAATGCTAACTAACTATAGCAACTATTAATACTATTACAATGACAGAAGGTGAGCAATTGTGTAGTAAGTAGCCAATTAAGATAAGGTTCAGAATTTGAGAGACTTTCAAATACATCAATAGGATTGAAGAGAATCTAGGTAGAAAACATAACTTCTTTATATCAAATAGTATATAAATAATTTCAATCCCCAGCACATTTTATTATAAATTTTAAAAATTTACATTGAGCTCTCTCAGTAAACACAGACTAGGCACATATTTCTACTCGTTTTTCTTTCTTTCTTTCTTTTTTCTTATTTTTCATTCATCATGAGGCTTAGCAAATCTATGGATTTATCCCTGGCAAAACCCACACTTTGGTTTTCCCCTGAAATCCCAGATTACCAGACACATCATACCAAAAGGAAGTAACAAGTTCACCTTAGATGTGATAGGTTCCTACAGGACCGGCTGCTTGCTATCTCTTAAGTTCAGCTTGGGTTTCTATGAGAAGGGATAAAATGGTTAAGGGAACAAGGCTAGGATAACTCAAGTGGAACCAGCAAGTTCCTTATGAGCTTAAGGAGCTTTCGGAGGTCCCTGGAACTTATGTTCCTGAAATGAATTTCCCCAGACGGTAGACAGATGACTCACCCACTTTGGCCATCAAGTCAGGCTGAGTCATCTAAAGTCAGCTGAAGCACCTGCTTTCAGCTCTGTTTTATAAGAATTGAGGCTGGATGGATATTTCTGTCTCTTTGATTGCAAGTATTAAGCATTTAACTATATGGAGAATATGATGTCCTTCTTCGGAAGAACCACACAAATGGCTCGTACACAGATGGACTGCATTAGTGAGAGCAGATCAGCAATTGTTCTTATTTCCTGATGACCAAAACAGTGGCCCGGACCCCTACCCCCGGGATTCTGTTGCACACCAGATAAACCAAGTGATGCTGGATGGAGTTCCAAATCAGGACTGAAGAGACCGATGGCTAACTCCACAGAGCTGTAGGCTGGTCCAGAGAACATCATGAGATGTCCTTTGTGGCGGGAGCTTGCTTCTAAAGTCTGGATGCTTCTTTGGAACACACACACACACACACACACACACACACACACACACACACACACAGTGAATAGAGAGGCTTTGAGAAAAAAGATGTTTCAGAAAGAGAGAATACTGAAAGAAGTCAGTTTAACATTTTCACTGGAAATACTGAGGAAGCATTTCTAGGCGCTCAGTTCTCTTATTTTAATAGCTCTTTTTTTTTTTTTTTTTTTTTTTTTTTTAAGGGGGATAGCGATTTAGTGGAGACCTGGCGGCCTAAGAGAAAGAATCAGGTCAGAGCACATGAAGATTCTCAAGCCCTGTGACCCAGATGAACATTCAGATGAAAGGGTTGTGTTAGATTGGTGTTTCCCAAACTTGCTTGAATGTGAGGATCACCTGGGGCGCTGTTTAAAAATACAGATACCACTTGCCTCACCCAAGCCTACCAAATCCAAATCAACAGGGTGAGGCCTGAGAATGGACCTTTTTAACCAGCACCTTGGGTGATTCTTCTGTTTAGACAAGGATGGGAAACACCGTGTGAGATGAGCAGTAAGATATCTTGCAGCTCGAAGATTGCTCAAAGGACCCTTCAAAATACCAAATCTTTCTCCCTCCCCCCAAAATTGGGGAGTTAAGAATCAAATTGAAAACAAATCAAGTTAGGTTGTGGGTGGAAAAATATCGGAGGGGCTGGTCCACCACTGGATTATATATGAAGATGGTCTTGGGAACACTCAGCCTTAGACACTGAAGATACTTCTGTGTTATGCCTGCTCTAAATTAACACCTCCTCTCAGGAAGGGCCTGATTAGTTCCTTCACTCTGGAGTTTAAATAGCTCAAGAGCCAGGACACTGGGGGGGCTCAGCTGGTTAAGGGTCTGCCTTCTGCTCAGGTCATGATCCCAGGGTCCTGGGATGGAGTCCCTCATCAGGCTCCTTGTTCAGAGGGAAGCCTGCTTCTCTCTCTGCCTGCTGCTCCCCTGCTTGTGCTTACTCCCTCTCTCTCTCTTTCTGACAAAAAATAAAATCTTAAAAAAAAAAAAATCTCAACAGCCTTCTTGAATTTTCTCTCTGGTACATTAACAAGCTCGGAAGGCATCAAGAATGCCAGGAAGGAGGGTAAGCACCCAAATCAAGCAATGACCTCACCTACTCAGAAAACCGTGCTGAGCTGGTTCAACAGGAAGCAGGAAAGTCTGCATCAGTTCAAGGACGGTGTCACAGCTGCTCAGGCCTCCAGGCAAGGAAGTATATCAGAAATCAGGGCACAATTAGTGTCCTCATTGCAGAGTACAAACTCTGGATGTTCTCCTTGAGCAGTTTTAATCACAGACCTATCTGCTAACAAGGGACATTGGAGTAAACATGTTTAGAAGAGCAATTCTTGCATGTATTCAATACTATTTATGGAGGAAATTCATCAGTTCCTATTCAACATCACCTACCGATGTGCTCACATGCACCGGGCACTTTCTAGGTCCTCTGGATCCAGCAGTGAACAAGATGCATTCCTGAGTGCCTTCTAGAAGATGTTCTGGAGCTTGGGTTCTAGAAGGTGAAGGGGATCAGAATATGCTCTCCCAAAATATGCCTCTTTGGCATAAATAATATTTTGAGCTGAACTGAGAAACAGCAGGTAAAAGCTCTTTACCCTCTGGGACCTGTCTAAAGGCAGAGTACATGAAATTCCCTTCAGGAGGGTGCCCCTCTCCTCTGTCAGGAGGAGAAGAATATCCTTTATCACCAGAGACAGAGACAGTGGCCAGACGGACGTACAGAAACAAACCTCACTAAGATAATCCTTATCTTCTATCCGTTTCCCTCCTCTATCGACCTTCTAACCATTTTACCTCCATGCCAAAGCCCCTTTTCCTTTGTTTTGTCACTGTTCCACCAAAGTGTTGCTCTTTGTTAAAATGGCGTCTAAGTCCCTGGTCTAACCATTCCTTCGGGATTTTCACTGAATTCCTTTAGCCCCTTCATATACACATGAAATAACCCCTTTTCTCCTGTGTATCTGTCTTTAGTCAATTTGATTTTCAGGGCCCCACGTGCACAAGTAAGGCGAAGACGAGTTTCTTTTTCCTCTCCTACAAAGGGGAGATAGACAATAAACAAGGGAACGAAGAAATAAGACCACGGCAGAGTGAGGTCCAACCTCTGCTGGCCTTGCTCTGGAGACGCGGGCTGGACCGCGGGCTGGACCGTTGGACAGGACTTGCCCCAGCCGGAGAGGCGCGCGCCGTCTCTGCGTCTGGAGGGAGGAATAACTGAGGTCCATGGAGGACAAAGGACCTCAGAGGTAACTTTTTTCCTGATAAATTTAACTTTCTGAATGTTAATTCCCAATGAAGACGTTTTATTATTGCCTCACAGATCCCCTCGCTGTATTTCTCCGAGCCCTTTTGTATGTATCGATCGCCTGGGGGGTCTCAGTGCGGGAGTCCTATGAGATTCTCCCGCCTCAGCACTGAGGAGTCGTCATAGCCCGTTTTCAACAGATTAAAGGACAACCATGAGCAAGAAATAATGAGGGGCTGTAGAACCGTAGACTTTTAACCTCACCTGATGGAGAATCTAGGAAAACGCTTTGTTCCCAATCAAAGGAGACCTGGCAGGGTTCGATTGCCAGAAAGACCAGTCCCAATTGTCATCCACTCTGTTAAGCAGCTTGAAAGTTATTTTTCCCATGGATCTCGACAGCCAACATTTCCCTCCAGACTCCTGGTAATGCTTGCATCCTTCCCCTGCAAGAAAACAATAAAACTCCTTTCTTTCAAAAGGTATTGACTCAGTCTACTTTGGTTCGCTTCCCATAAGCCACGTGGATGAGCTGTGTTTTTCAAATGTGATGCTGTCTCCGAAATATTAAATAAAAGATTAGTTGTATCAAAATGATTTTTCAGGATTAGTCCAGCGTAAGTTACCCATGGTAATGGTCCTGTGGCATTTTGTGCTCCTCCCCTGATGCTCGGAAGGTAAGATTTGACACTTGAAGTTGATAGAAATAATGACCTCTTTGGTGTTTGTTTGTTTGTTTGTTTTAAGATTTTATTTATTTATTTGACAGACAGAGATCACAAATAGGCCGAGAGGCAGGCAGAGAGAGAGGAAGAAGCAGTCTCCCCGCTGAGCAGAGAGCCCAATGCGGGGCTCGATCCCAGGGTCCTGGGATCATGACCTGAGCCGAAGGCAGAGGCTTTAACCCACTGAGCCACCCAGGCGCCCATGGTGTTTGTTTTTTATAGTGTAATGCTTTAAGACTATGACTTTCCTTTCTTTATCAACCTAACTGATGCACTAGTCTGAACATCTTCGTGTGGGTCACTTATATACAGATAAAGGAGCCACCGCCATCTGGTGTATTAGAGAAGACACTACAAATAGCATGTTGTGATCCCACCAGGCAAGCAGCCAATTTCCCAGACCATGGGAATTTTCTTATGGACAGATGGGAAAGTTCCAGTGGCCACACAAATCTAATAGAATAAAATATGGGTTAACTGTTTCTAAAGTAACTAAAATCCTTAATTAAATTCTCATTTTCTTGATGATTGAAAAGAAGGCCCAGGGCACCACACTTTACATTTAGGAAAATGAAAGCAACTGTCAACAAAAGAAGTAATAATTGATGTTTGGTTAAATAAGAAAATTCTAGAATATGTCCAGATTATCAGTAATAGTGCACGAAAAATGTATCATTAAGGATAATAATTTTGATCCCCTGTAAGACTGTAGTCATCAATTAGATTCACTGCTTCTTCTTCCTTCTTTTTTTTTTTTTAAGATTTTATTTATTTATTTATTTGAGAGAGAGAGAATGAGAGAGAGAGAGCATGAGAAGTGGGAGGGTCAGGGGGAGAAGCAGACTCCCTGCCGAGCAGGGACCCCCGATGCAAAACTCGATCCCAGGACTCCATGATCATGACCTGAGCCAAAGGCAGTTGCTTAACCAACTGAACCACCCAGGCATCCCAGATTCACTGCTTCTTAAGGTAGAATGATTTTCATCAGTTTTAATCCATAGGAGATAAATATTCCCTGAAGTTGTTTGAATATTGCTGAGCACCCTCCTTGCCCAATGTCTTGCACTTACTAAGTTCTTGCTTGTTGAATAGTACCAATGAACTGAAAAATTGCTCAAAGGATAATTGATGGAAACCAGTAAGATCTAGTCCCACAGTTGGCAACCTTGGGCCAGGAATTTAATATATACCTGAGCAGACTGGTGAAATGGTGAAAATAATGTGTCTATTTCATCAGTTTATTAGGAGGGTTATATGCCAAGATCAACGCCTAGTACATAGTTGATGCTCAAAAAAATTTTTCCTAGTACATACACACAGTCACACACATGCGCCCGAAAACTTCAAACAAGTCCTATAAGCAAATGATATTCTCTCTTTAAATTCTCTTAAAAACTCACTATGACCTCGTTAGCTAAGAGAGAGAGTACCAAATTGAAATGTATATATGAAAAAATATGTTCTTTGCTCTGCTAATACTTTCAGAATTAGAGATCATTTTGGATAGCTTATTTTTAAAAGCCTTCCTCAGTCTATACCCGTAGATACAAATATAGGTTTCTGTGGGTGTTTTGGGGGCTAGGATCGCGTAGAATCAGGGAAATGTTGAATTCAGTTAAGTTGCTAGCTGTTTTGCAACTAATGATTTGTAAGTAGCAGTTTGGCCGAATTTTTATTTTAAACATATAGTTTCTGAACTTCATCTAAAAAAAGTTGATCTATGTCAGGCTTTAGGGTAACTTCGTCATGATTTTCTTGCTTCCAGGAAAATCTGTTCATGTGATAGAGTAAATGTCAAATTTTAAATGGGAAATCAATACTCTTCTCTGAGAGGCTTTGAGAAAAAAATAGCTATTTTAAATCTTTCTTAGGAAAGGGTTCCATAAGCACGTGAAATGACATGAGCATATAGAGTTCAAAAGGAATTTTAAGCAAGTTAATTTTAACTTCAGCTATGTTTTCCTGGGTTAACAAACAGCCAGATCATTAAGATAAAGAGCAACTCATGCACTTTTTCCTTCTAAATTTATGTGTGTGTGTGTGTGTGTGTGTGTGTGTGTGTGTTATATAATTCAAAGGTTGTGAAATTGGTAGCAAAAGCACTTTTCTGCAATAGCGCCTGGCTTCTTTTCTTTCCTCTCTTTTAAAAGATCCAAAACCAGGGAGCCCTGATAAATATATTCTTCACCACTAGGGGGAGACAGCTGATAATGAATCAGCTTCCCTTAACATGCGGCAAATTACTTGGGTTGTTTTAGTAGGTGTTCAGTGATGTTTCTTCTTTTATTGCTGGTGTGGTGGTGTTTGGTTTGATATATATTGTTTGCTGAACATGTTCCACACCCGGGTGGATTCCTATTGTGATGCACAACGTGGGTCTGATGGAAGGACAGCTAGTCCTGGACAGCTTTGTAGATGTCAGGTAACTTTCTGGAAAATTAGTTAACAGATAGGAACATTTATTCACTCATGCATTTATTTAATAAATATTTGAGAGTTCACGGGCCTCTGACAGGCAGTGGGGATACAGTGGTGAACAACAGTTAATTATCTGTCCTCACAGAGGTTTTACTGTAGGGGGAAAATAATAAAAACCAGGTAAACAAACATACCAATAAAATAATTGTGAGTTTACCAAGACAGATAAAAGAAAGATGAGGGTAAGATACAGAGTAACTGGAGTCAGAAAAGAGAGACTACATTAGATCATTACTTTAATCTAAGGCTTTGCTATTCTCCATCTAACCAGCAGATTTCAGAGCCACATTTCTGCCCTACTTTGGTTGTTTTCCACTCATATAGGTTCTGGCAGGTTCTCATAATTCAGCGTTTTGGAGACTTCCGAGCTTGGAATATCGCTGATAGTTGATATCTGGCACTAGCCTATTCCCCCCTCAGGACACCTCTCATGGATACTTGGAAAACTTCATTACAAGTGGCATCAAATGAAAAGAATATGCCTGTCTCTTTCCCTTCTGCACTTCGGAATGGAAATTTCTGTGACGTAACCAGCTCACTTGCATCCATTTTGTCTGAATAGTTGGAGCACTTCTTGGGAAATCTCTCTCTCTCTGTCCCCCCCGCCACACACACACACATACACACACACACACACACACACACACACACACTTCAAATAAAAGATATTGTTCACCGTGGAATCATGGCTCTCAGAATCCTAAAAATAGAAGGTTATGAAAAAATCTTAGAAATTATCTAAAATAATTTAAGATAATCGTCTCCTAGTTCTTCAGCATGACTTGTTAAAAATCACATATGCCAGATTTACTGAATTAGGCTCTGGGGATGAAACAATGCCAGATATTTTTAAACACTTCTCAAGGTGATTTTGATTCAAACAGTGAAAGTCATCCACCGTTTTACAGAGAGATACCTCAGTTCTAGAGATGTTTAACAACTTAGCCAATGTTACAGGGTTGGTTTGGTTGAGTGTGAGCTAGAACCAGAACTCCGGACTCTTGGGTCAGTGAATGTTCTTCCTAAAACATCAACAGGTTAGACCATTTAAAATATAATTTTGTCATCATTGTGAATGTACTAAATTCCACCGACCTTTACACTTTAAAGTGGTTAGTTTTATGTTTTGTGAATTTCACCTTATAAAAACAATATTAAAAAATAGAAGAGAGGGAGGTGGGGTTATGGACATTGGGGAAGATATGTGCTATGGTGAGTGCTGTGAAGTGTATAAACCTGGCGGTTCACAGACCTGTACCCCTGGGGCTAATAATACATTATATGTTAATAAAAAAATTTAAAAATTAAAAAAAAATTTTTAAAAATTTAAAAAATAATAAATTAAAAATGAAAGATATTGTTCATTTAAAGTTAAAGTTATCCAGCATAGAAAATAAGAAAATGATCCTAGTGCTGATATAAATATTGGGAAAAGCATAACGTTGGTGCTATGAAAATAAATAACCTGAAAAACACTGCAGTGTTTTCTAGTCATTAATGCCATTTTCGAGTTTCTTGAGTTCTTTCCTTACCCGAAAGACCCTCCGCCTTTGTTCTCCATCAACTCAAACCCACCTCCTCTTTCATCTAATGGGTCTCTGTCTCTCTCTCTTTAAATTTCCCAGCATTCCACACCTATTCTCTCTTTTTCTTTATTCCAGAAACACTCATGTAATTGCGCAATTGGTAAAATACTACATCCTTAGTATTTTATAATCATTTCATCTCTGTTAAAAGAAGATGTTGTCTGGCTTACTCAACAGTCCCTTCCTTTCCCAGCCTCCCTTGCAGCTAAGGTTGAGAAAAATGACCCAGTTCTAGCCAGTGAGATGTAAGGGGAAATATACTGGTATCTTATGAGAAGATATATTCTCCATGACAAAGGAAAAAGGGGTGCATGCAAGCCGTCTCCTGGCCTTGGCTTCTCCCCTGTCCTTCCTTGGGATGAGGTTATGAAGGATGGAGTGCTTGGATCTGCCGAACCATCTTGTGAACAAAATGGGAAACCCAGGAGACTCTTGGAGATGCCGAGCCAGTCCTCTTGAGAATGAACTTGATGAACCAGCTCTGGAATGACTGCCCTTCTCATTATTTAATTTAATATCTTTATCATTTGCACCACTATTAATTAGTTCTGCTGTTCCTGGGGGCCAAACAGACCCTAGCCAACCCAATCTGAATATTGAAATCCGTCACAACCATCCTCTCCCTTTTAATTTGGTAATGCTGAGAACATGGCCCAGTGCTCAGGACAGAGTCATGCCTGAATGGAGAGATGCAGTCTACATGTTTACCTTCTTGGTTTCCACTTTCTCAAGTTCATCACCGAATGAACATCCAGAAATTAATCTCATGTGCTTGTATAAGAAACTGCTCCATTAGGACAAGGACATTGCCCACGTGGGTCTGTTATATAAGATGCATACGTGTGAGAGGGTAGTTTATGCTCAGTTTGCCATGGCAAATTTTAATGATTATGAGCTTCTGAAATACATGCTTTTAGAAGGGGAGGTCATTCTTTTTTATTTATCTGCCAGCGCCAGCTCTGTTCCTAGTACAAAGCATGCAGGCGGTGGGTGAACTGACTGGGGAGAGAGGAGGGAAGAAAGTTGGAAGCATTGGCTACTGATGTTGGCTACTTGGAAGGCTAGTTGGAAGTAGCTTTGGATTTGGCTACTTGAAAGGTCTGAGAGATTGTTGTAAATTCCTTGAAGCAGAATTATCCCTTATTCATCTTTGGATCTTCTATATTAGTGTTTCTTTTTTTTTTTTTAAGATTTTATTTATTTATTTGACAGAGATCACAGGTAGGCAGAGAGGCAGGCAGAGAGAGAAAGAGAGAGAGAGAGGGAAGCAGGCTCCCTGCTGAGCAGAGAGCCCGATGCAGGGCTCAATCCCAGGACCTGAGATCATGACCTGGGCTGAAGGCAGAGGCTTAACCCACTGAGCCACCAAGGTACCCCTATATTAGTGTTTCTAAACACTAGTCTGCTATATCTTCTAAACATTAGTCTTCCATATTCGTGTTTCTAAACATAGTCTGATCATTCAGAATCAACTAGAGCTTTGATAAAATTCCCATTCCTGGACCCTATTCTGATACTTCAGAAAGAAAACCTCTGCAGGCAGGCCTAGGAATCCATTATTTTACTCACCTATGAATCTCTGCCCCACTTCCTGGCAAAGTACTTCCTGTATGTTAGAATCTCAGTAAATCACAGAATGAATACATGTATAATACAAAGATAAAGCAGTCTTTCAAACTCAGATCCAATCTCTGAAGCCAGTCCTTTAAAACCTAGTAATTACTGATAAAGCAGACTATTTCATTTAAAGTAGAAAAGCCCCCTTTTTAGATGGGCAAAACGTTTTCTGTGACAACCAAGAAGACAGACTATTTCAATGATTCTCTTGGTCTCAAACATAAATAAGTTGAAACCAAGAATAATATTTGCTTAAAAATACTTGGGCACTTAGAAATGAAGACAAAACATTCTAGATCCACAACCTTTGGTATATCCTCGACTTCTTTTCTATGAAGTTTTTCTCCACTATTCCTCCCTGGAACCTGGGCACTGGGCATAACAAGATTTGGCTACAAGTTCACTGAAGGGCGAGCTCACTTTCTAGACAGGGATAGAATATACCTATAGCAAAACAAAATGGTGAGCGCAGATTCCTCTTCCAAGTGGTAATCTGGCTGTCACTCTGCTCTTCTGAGCCCAGGGCGAGACCGAATCATCGGCACACCAGCCACAGCCCCATTTCCTTGAAAGCTGTAGTTCCAGAGACTGGTGCCTCCCTGCTCTCCTAACATGGGGTGATGCACCACGTGTGATCCACCCTGGCATAACCAGGTCTGCTGTAGAAAGACACAGCATCTGGATTCTTTCAGGGCAGGAGGGGAGAAAGCTCTTGCTTAAGCAGCTGATGTTGAAGGATGTCCTAGTAGCGTGTGGATTCAGGGAACCGAGGAATCATCTGTTTGGAGGGAGCGAGACAAAGTAGGTCATCTAACCCCACCATAGCTGTCCAAACTTATCTCTCCCTCCAACAGAGAGGCAAGCCAGTTTCCCCCTTTGGCCAACACGCCACACTCCTTAAAGACTAGTATGTATTTGCTTAAGATCTTTTAATCCAACTGGAATGCCTTATTCTCTTCTGGTCACCAATAAGAGTAATGCTCCTAATAACCATGGAGTGGTTACTACGTGCTTTATATATATTGTTTCTTTGAATGTTTGTTACAACTCCAGAAAGTAGTACTGCTCCTATCCCCATTTTATAGATAAGAAACGGATGCCTTGGCAGCAGGGAAGGGGGTTGGTGGGTGGTGGTGCAGCAGGGCGGGGGTAAATTGCTTGGCTAAGGTCATCCAGCCAGCATGTGGCAGAGCTAGATTCAAATCCAAGTCCATCCTTTGACCCATCATGCACTCATTGGATTGTTGTGGGGTTTTTTGTTTGTTTGTTTGTTTGTTTTTCTGGGTTTTTTTGTATGCCATGTCTCTCATTTTCCATGAAGCCCTCTTTGACGTTTTACATTGATTATTATCAAACTATACATATTGTTACTTTAAATCATAACATTACAGAATGTCAGAGAAAGCAGGAATTCAGAGGTCGTCTAGATCACCTCACTTTTTCTTTTTCTTTTCTTTTTTTTTTTTTAGAGATTTTATTTATTTATTTGACGTAGGCAGAGAAGCAGGCAGAGAGAGAGGAAGGGAAGCAGGCTCCTTGCTGAGCAGAGAGCCTGATGCAGGGCTCAATTCCAGGACCCTGGGATCATGACCTGAGCTGAAGTCAGAGTCTTAACCCACTGAGCCACCCAGGCACCCCAATCACCTCACTTCTTTTACAAAGGAGGAAACTGAGGACCAGAGAGGCTGTTCTTGTTAGAAGTCTTATAGAACTCAGTCATGTCTTAGGGTAGAACCTTGCTGATTCTGGGGCTTCCTCCTAGAGTTCCTGATTCATTAGATCAGGTGCAAGGGCTTGAGAATGTGCATTTTTAAAATATATTCATGACTGAGTCCAATTGTCAGACAAAGTTGGGAATCATTAGTATTCTGTATCACTTGGTGTTTCAACGGTGTTGGCTGTTTCATTTATTTTATCTGCATTGTTTTCTCTCTCAAAGCTTACTGTATTGAGACCTTATTCTATACTTCAGTGTACCCCCACCATGTCCAACCAGGAGCTAGACGTGTCTTAAGCATCTAGTAAATGCTTGTGAATTGAAACGAAGAAAGTTTTAGATACTGAGTACTTGATGGGGAGGTGGCAGGGAAATGGATTATGGCAATTAGTTCCAAGGCCACATAGAGCAAACGCTCCGCGTGGGAGGTGAAATAGGTGGTGATTATAAGATTTGGCTTGTCTTATTTGCTTCGGCTCATAATGACTCAGAAGCGTGGTTGGCCAAAGATTTCAGATAGTAGAGTTCGGATTTCTGATTTTTCTTTTGCCTTCTCAACTGGGTAGACATGCTTAATAAATGTGATCCCCAGATGTTCAGGACATGTCATGTTCTGCTCTGAGCACATGGAATCAGGCCCCAGTGACACTCTCGCCGTGGAGCGGTAGTGCCTTATATGGAAACAAAGTGCACTTTTCGCTTTACTGGGGGATCTTTAAATAGCAGGGAACAGCAACTCAAAGCTTTTCAAAGAGCTACTTAAAGTTATTTTTCTCCATGACAACAGCCTGCCAATAAGGATAGAATTTAAAGAACTAGGACCCCAAGTAGAAAGAGAAAAGGAAAATTCCCCTGCTAAACTGAATGCTGAGAGATGAACCACAGCCAGAGTGTAAGTTCCATACATTGACTCACATCTATTGAACAGATGAGATGAGCAATCAGAGTGCACTCTTTAATTATCTGTGTGCAAAACCAGGAAGATATTTAAAGGTGTTCACTTGGCAGTGGAGATGGTGGAGGGTAACACGCACAGTCATGTGCTAGGATTGCTGATGTTGAAGAGATGGATTCATTTTCTTCTGTGTTACCCCTAGAGTTTTGGAGGGCTAATTTTGTTTTGGGTGCTTAAAGATCAACTTCTAAATAATCCTCTCAGGTTTCCTGGGCGTGCACCTTGCAAACTCACCTTTTGCCCTGCTCCTGAAATCTGCCTCCCAGGACAGACCATAGTGAACTCAACTCCTGATTTCCTCTTTTCCGCCAAATGAAAATATTCAGATGTCTTCTCAGGGAGCCCCCATATTTGTTGTTTTAATTAAGATTTTATTTTTCTTAGAGTAGTTTCAAGGTCACAAGTTGGTGACAGGTTGGTACAGAGGTTTCCCATACATCCCCGGCCCCTCTCTCTGCATAGTCCCCCTCATTATAAAAGCCCCCACCAGAGTGGTACCTTTACTACAGTTGATGCCCTTACATTGACACATCATAATTACCCAAAGGCCATTTTTTACCTTATGGTTCACCTTGGTGTTGCACATTCTGTGGGTTTGGACAATTGTACAATGACAAATTTCCATCATTATGCTATCGTACTGGGTATTTTCACTGCCCTGAAAATCCTCTGCGCTCCATTTTTCATTCCTCCCCCAATCCCCCAGTCCTGGCAACCGCTGATCTTTTTACTGTCTCCATAGTCTTGCCTTTTCCGAAACATCACGTAGTTGGAACCATAAAGTATACAACCTTCTCCGACTGGCTTCTATCACTTTGCATGTAAATGTCCTCCATTTCTTTTCATGGCTTGATCGCTCCTTTCATTCCTGTGCTGGATAGCAAACTATCCACTGTCTGGATGGACCACAGTTTATTTACCTGTTCATCTACGGGAGGACATCTCAGTTGCTTCCAAGTGTTGGCAGCTGTGAACCCCAACTGCTGCTATGAACATCTGTGAGGAGGTTTTGATAGAGACATAAATTTTCATCTCCTTTGGGTGAATACCAAGACTGGCAATCGCCAGCTCTGCTGGATTGTACGGTACGAATATGTTTAGTTTCACAAGAAACCGCAAACCGTCTTCCAAAGCAACTGTCCCCTTTCTGCCTTGTCACTAGCCATGAATGAGAGTTCCTGGTGCTCCCTGCAAGCATTTGCTGTTGTCCGTGCTCTGGATCTGGGCCATTCTAATAGGAGTGTGGCCGTATCCATTGTTGTTTTAATTTGCATTTCCCTGATGATGTGTGATGGGGAGCATCTTTTCGTAGGCTTGTTTGCCATTTATCTATCTTCTTTGGTGTGGTGTCTATTAAGGTCTTTGGCCCATTTTTTTTAAATCAAGGTAAAATTCGTATATAACATTATATACATTTCAGGCATACAACGTTATTAGTATCTGTATGTAGTATTTTCAGTTGGGTTGTTTGTTTTATTATTGTTGAATCACATTGGATTTCTATTTCTCTGCCACATTTATCCCCCACATTGGAGGGATTTATGTGATTTATCTTCTATTCCTATTTGGCCCCCAAAAGGAGGATGGACTTGCCCTGACAAACTTCTTACCCTTCCCCTCCAGCCATGTCCTAGTCAGACATTCGCTTTAGAAGCGATCAATTTCAGAAATGGAATAAATACAGTTTGCCGTTATAGGGATACCTTCCACAGTGTTTCTTACAAAGGCTTGTCCAGACTTTAACCCGTGACAGATAGCTCTTTCACTTGTCAGTGGCAAGTTTCACCACTGACCAGTATCAGGGATTACCGTCCATCTAACAAATGTTACTGGGTGCCCTTTATATGTCAAGCTCTGAGCCAGGCACTGGAGCAGTGAATCAATCAGGCAATTACCAACATCTCCCTGATGGGGTAAAAGTGGCTTTTCTAGAATGACCAGCTCTAGTCCTGCCATTTGGAACTGCATGATTGGCCATCCCATTTCTCCAGAAAATTGAAGATGGCAGTCAGACCCCCTCAAAGCCCATTGTCATTATGGTCACCCTTTCCTTTGGACACACTCCACTTGGTCAATGACCATTTCAAAGGAGACTGCTCAGAATTTCTACTTTCTGGGTTCTTCTGCCTCTGTTGGGATTCTCAGGTCTTAATACAGTTGCCGAAGTCTGTGGAGTTACATTGCTTGACGTGTTTCTGGAGTCTAGAGGGGCAAGTGTGCATATGTATATGTCCCTTGGGGAGAAGGAGTTGAAAAGATTAACTTCGACCTAGGGAGTTGTTTTTCTTCTGCTTTTTAACCAGAAGCATAAATGCGATTGTAGCTTTGAAAACTGAAATGCTAGCTTTTAAACAACTTGCAAATAATAGACTTTGAGATTTCAAGGGGAAAATGGGCTCCATAAAAATTCTGTGATAGGAACCCCTACATTGTCCTTTTAGTTGGTAAATTGAGAGTAAATGGTAAACAGAAAGTAATCGCCTCTAACTACACTTCACTGGGAACTAATATCCCTCTGACCAGTCAATAATGTTAACTTACAAAAAAAGTGAGCCAGGTTTCTCCATGGTGACAACTTAAATTGGGAATGATTACAGTCCTTGAACTTTGCTCCCCTTCCTTTCCAACCTGACTTTGCGGGAGCGGGGAAGGAACTTGGGGCCAGGCTGTCACACTGAAGCCCACCGTGCCACCCATGACAAGGATTTGTGGTTGATATTACCAAGGATAAGACAGTCCCTTTGCTCTCTGACTTGGTTTCTTCCAGGCCTAAGAAACATCCAGCTCACTCTGGGAAGAAGAGTCGACTGTTTTCTCCTACCTCAGATTTCGGAAGGAATGATTGATTGTTCTCCTGGCGGATTATTCTCTGCTCCCGTTTCCCACCTTGCTCTCATCTCTGGATGTGTCCTCTGCCTTCTTCTGCCAGTTCCTGGCCCAGGACACCGCCCCACCCCTGCCCCCCCCCATCTCCTGCCTTGCTCCTGACACGCGGTTTCCTTTGCCCAGTGACAGGCCTGGCCCGGATAAGAGAATGGGAAGAGAGCGAGATCAGTGTAGATCTTCCAAACCCTGTGCTTCCGCAGTGTCTTTAACAGGAGCTGTTCCTGGCTACTCCAAACAGCTCCTGCCAAGCAGCCCCTAACCGAGGATTCCAGCTCTCACTAGACTGTAGGGACTCTGGGTCCTCCTCTGGGCCCTGTGCACTAGGGCTGATGATGGCCTCCTGTCCTTCTTGGCCTCTGGGCCCCATGACCTCCTTAACATTTCCTTATCCCTGCTCTCAGCTCTGTCCTATCATTACGGCTTCTTCATTCAAACCATCTGGAATGACTTCTTTCCTGCCTGGTCCCTGACAGATAAACCTCTGCTGTTCAGGTCTCTTCTCTGAGTCATGGAGCACCATGCCACAGGGACTGGGGGGGCCTTCTTCCCTTCTTTAGGCAGGTGCAGTCCCCGGTCCCAGGACCAGAGTTTCGGCTATTCCAACCTGGCAGTTCCTTGAATCACCTGGAGAGTTTGGAAAAAGATACATTCCCGAATGCCACCATAAAACCCTCCTGGGGTAGGGTCTTATAATTTCAACTTTTAAAGAAACCCATGAAGCCAGAATGGCAAAATAGGGATGCTCGTTTAAGTGGCGGTGATGGGGACATGGGGCTCATCATACCAGTTTCTCTACTTTTGTGTATGCTGGAAATTTTTCCTGCAAAAAAGAATCAGACATGTAAAGTTTTTAGTTGAGAACCCCTGATTCAAACTAGAGGGCTGCAGTCTGTTTTGCTAATTTTATTATTCCCTGTCTCCACTGGCCCCCATCACTCCATGGTAGGGTCACCATCTGGGTAAATAATGAGATGGAACAAAGAGACCCAGCATCTTGTAGTCCCTACCTACCCCTACCCCATTGCTTCGTGAATTTTGGTTGAACAGATTGGCCCAAATCCCTTGGTCTTTTTTAGACAATTCCCAGTCACATGGACACTATTTGTGACCTTTAGCCAAATTCTATCAGTGAAGAATTGAAAACCCAAGTTAGTACACTCTGGTGTAGCTCTCGCCTCTGTCCCTTCTTTATGAGAAATTCCTTGCAAGTCTCACCATTCTATGTGTTCCATACAAGAAAAGAACCCAGAATTTTGAGTAACAAATTCAGGTTTCCAATCTTTGCTTCTGTGGAAGCTTGGGCAAGACTTACCTTTTCAATTTCTTTGATGGCTTTAATGTCATAGCACAGTAGTTAAAAGCATGTCCCTGGCTTTGAATCATAGTTCCGCCGTTTCCTTGCCACATGACTTGGGCCAAGCAGCGTAATTTTTACATGCCTCCATTTTTTCATCTGCAGAATGGAAATATTAATAGAAACCACATCATTGGGTGACTGGGGAGATTAAATGAGCCATTGTATGTAAGGGGAGTGGCATAGTGCCTGGTGTCTAGGTTCTCTGTAAGTGGTAGCTGACACTGTTACCATTCCTGCTATTTAAATTTATACTTATAACTTCAGAGGACTCGGCAGAAGGAAACATAGCAACAGTTTCAGATATAGAGCTTCCAGGGATTTTCAAAATCGTAATGAAATTTATGGACTGCTGCTGGAGAAATTGTAGAAATTAAAGGCTACAGACTCTGGGGGATGGGCCATCCATGCAAACAAGCCAGCGCAGCTGACTCCCTAGTTACTGGTCGTGTTGGACGGTTCTGGCCTTCTGCACCAGCCTGGGTGGAAGGCCTGGCTGGATCTGGAACTCCTCTTCCCCGGCTCTGGCCTGGACTGACATAAGCAGCCCAAGAGACTGGTTTGACGTGTGGGAGGTGACAGTGAAGGGAAGAGGGAGTGTGGAGGGCGCCCCTAAATCACACAGAAAAGACAACATGCCGAGACTGCCTTGGCTTACGTGGGTCCATTCTCAGCCAACCTGCGGACACACGGCTTCATTTAGCAAACTTGACCTCATGTTCCTGTCAATTAAAAACTATGCAAATGTGTTTTGAATTTTCTAGGCAAGGGTGTATTACCTCCTAATGCTGACTATTAAAATTCCTGATAAAATCCAATCTCCGAAAGTTGGATAGCAGGAGAGAGGGTCAAGGAGAAATTTAGGCTTTTTCATAACTTAGCACAAAAACATAGATTAATGAATAATTTTACCCTGAAGAGCACCTCCTCAAGCCCTCCTTTGGTTGGGGGGAAAAGGCTAACCTTTCTTTTCCTCACACCTAATCTAACCAAGCCAAGATACCTATAGACTGCAGATTGAGAACCCCTTGTTTAAATGTCATTGCTTTTTTTTTTTTTTAAAATGCAGATCTGGCTTTAGAGGAGTGACGTGCTCAATGACAAAACCTGATTTAGCCTGAAACTAATGTCTAGCAAATTGCTGAAAGCTCGCTCTTCCTCAGACAAGTATGTCTTTGCTCTGAAATGCTGGGCGTTTTTACTCTTTGGTATCTTCTGTTAATTTTTCCTACTCCTTGTGGCATGCATTTTAAAGTCACCACCTAAGAAAAGTCAGGTCTTCTGTCATTCGTTTTGATCCATGAATGGCAAGGAGACGTGCAGTCATAGTGCAAAGACCATCATCTGTCCCGTTGTTGTAAAACCATCAGGGGGTCAAATTGGGGCGGCTGCCTGCCTCACAACATGACCCCGTGGCCCTGGCTGCACCTTAGTCCTTTCTGTGGGGGAACGACTTTTCTTCACAAGTTCTCATCCTTCCTCTCTCTGCTCCGTCGCGTGTCCCGGACAGAGCTGCGTCACACTGCCTTGCGGGCCACAGTGGAAGGGTTTAATGGGAGGTAAGATGACCCAGCGTCTCACACCTCACTTCAGGTCGGGGCTGGGAGGGGCACCCAAGTTGGTCCAACTGGAGTCCTTCCTCAGGATTTATCTCCCCATACCCAACACTTTACCATGAGAATTCTCAGACAAATTCTAAAAGAATTTTATTGTGAACACCCACCACCTCAGCTCTATCATTTAGCATCTTACTACATTAGTTTTATCGTCTATCTATCTATCCACCCTTCTATCCAGCTATTAATTCAAATTGGTTTTCGTGCATTTCAGAGTAGATTGCAGACATTTGTACACTTCATGAGAATTTTAGAATGCATTCAAATAGGGTTCGATATTTGCTCACAGTGGGTTTTCCTTCTGACATAAAAGTCACATACAATAAAATGCACATATCTTAATTGTACATTTGCAGAGTTTTTCTTTTTCTTTTCTTTCTTTCTTTCTTTTTTTTTTTTTTTTTTTGCAAATATATACATTCAGGATTTATTTTCATCAGGAGTGGAGGAGTGGAGAGAAAGCTTCCTTCACTTTTGGAAGGTGAGGCTCAAAGATGTGAGCCCAGAGTGGGGCAATTATGACTCTAGCTTCAGATTCTGAAAGCCAGCTGGAGATAAGAAAGCTGACATATCAATGTGGAGGCAGAGCTAAGAGACAAAAATAATTTTGAAAGTATTGTAGTCATTTGTACCCTTTTTTTTGGCAGTTTGGTTACACGAGCCTATAAATTCTCATATTAGTCTAAACTATTTTAAGTTGTTTTTCTTTTACTTGCATCTAGTCCTGACTAATACATGCGTGCGTGTGTGTGTGTGTGTGTGTGTGTGTGTGTGTGTATAACTGTCCTCTTTAATTTTAAGGGCAGCACTACATGTCTTTTGCAGGTATCAGCACCCCATCTTGGGAGACGTTAAGAAGGTCTAAGGGACTGTGTACATCTGGTAAATTGAAAGCACTGGCCTCACCTAGGTTTTGGCTGTGGATCCATCCAATGTGGGGATAAGGGACAGGCATTAGCAACTTGATTCAACACGGACTCTTTAACCTAAAAATAGAAGCAAAACATGACATGCGTTCACCTTGATATTGGAAGTACAGTTGCTGATAGAAGTAAGGATCCTCAGAAGCAGGACCCTAACGCACTTGGTAATTATTTTTCCTAACTTTGAACATTACCCAGTTTTTGTGGCTTTAGCTAAATAATTACAGAAACAGAGGCAGTATGTTTTCACTGTTAGAGGTAGAATTGGTTACAAAATGCCAAAATGGGTCCAATCTGGAAAATGTTGAGTCCATATGTGAGAGAAGGCCAGGGAGAAGAAGGCTCTCCATCATCCGAGGGGGAGTAAAGGAAGCATTTTATTGCCCAAGAGAAATTTCTATTTTTTTTGGATTTGGGTTCATACATATGATACTATTTATCAGTTGTGTTATTTTGGTATTCTATGGTAGGATTTCTTTCTCTTTCTCTCTTTGTCTCAAATTAAAATAAAAAGTTTCTCTTTGATGAGTTCTAGAAAAATGGTTGCTTTCGGGGGAAAGGAAGGGCTTGTGGATGGAAAAGGGTCCATGGAGGGTGTCCAAGGGTAGGTGCCCGAGTTCTGTTCTTTACTTGAACAGTGGTTACAAGTGTGTTTCTCTTGTATTAAAGTACTCATTCATTTTTGTGTTTTATAATTTACAGTAAAAATCTTGAAATCTGAAGCAAATATATAAAGACAAGATTTGATCAAACTATGAGGTAAGTACATTATTAGTGCTTTAATTCATCATAGACTTTTATGTATCATTAGAATATTTCATAATATAAAAGTTTAATTAAAACAGTTTCCTCCTCGACCTCCAACTTTTCTTTGAAAGGACAGAATTTTTATATAGGCTTTTATTTCTGAGGTCTGTCCAAAGTGATAGTAAATGACGGTCATCCCCAAATTGTCACTAGCACCTTTTCCCTTTGCACTGTCCCCTGAAATGTGCTCTTCAAATCTCCAGATTTTCTTAGCTCCTCTACTCTTTTGTGTCTTAACCTGATTCCTTTTATGTAGAACATCTGACCTTTATATTTTTACAGCTTCATATTAAATTTTATCTGATCAGATCAGCTCATGGCCAAAGTGAATGGGAATGATAAAAGTAATTCTTTGGATAATTTATGTTAAAGATTTCTTGTTCAGATAATTCAAAGAAAAGCAGAGAAAAGAGTGTAGTGGTGAAAAAAAAAATAAAAGAGTGTAGTGGTGAATGTCTCCCATTACATGATGGTTGCCCTGATTCCTCATTTTATTTGGATATTGAGGTGCTTTATTTTTTTAACAAGACTTTTTTTTTTTTAAAGAGCAGTTTTAGGTTTGCACCAAATTGAAAGGAAGGTACAGAGATAGCCCAGACACTTCCTGTCCTCCTCCATGCATAGCCCCCTCTTATCACGATCCCCTATCAGAGTGATACATTTGTTACAACTGATGAACCTAAACTAACAAGTCATTGGCATCCAGAGTCCATGGTTAACCTCCGGGTTCACTTTTGGTCTTGTGCATTCTATGGATTTGAACAAATGTAGAATGAAAGAATCCATCGTTGTGGTATCACATGGAGTATTTCCACTGCCTAAAAGCGTTCTGGGTTCCACCTATTCATTCTTCCCTCTCTCCTGTAACCCCTGGCAACCACTGATCTTTTTACGGTCTCCATAGTTTTGGCTTTTCCAGGATGTCATATTGTTGCAATCATGCAGCATACAGCCTTTCAGACCGGTTTCTTTCACTTTGTAATATGCATTTAAATTTCCACCATTTCTCTTTTGTGGCTTGAGCAGCATTGAGTGATATTCCATCGTTTGGATGTAGCACAGTTTATTTACCCCTTCACCTACTGAAGGACATCTTGGCCACTTCCAAATTTTGACAACTGTGAATAAACCTGCCGTAAATGTCCATGTGAGGGTTTTTGGGTAAATATAAATTTTCAGCTCCTTTGGGTAAATATGAGGAGTGTGATTGTTGGCTCTGCTGGATTGTGTGGTAAGAGCATGTTTAGTTTTGCAGGAAACCACCAAACTGTCTTCCAAAGTGTCTGTACCTTTCTGCGTTGCCACCAGCCAGGAACGGGAGTTCCTGTTGCTCCACATTCTTGTGAGTATTTGCTGTTGTCCGTGCTCCAGACTTTGGCCATCGTGATAGGCATGTAGTGGTATCTCATTGTTTTAATGGAGGTTCTGAAGCCCATTATGATACCAGCAGTTATGGTCGGTAGCAACAGCTGATAATGTTTAACACTTGCCATGTGCTGGGCACTGTACAAAGCACTTTACAAATATCATCTGATTGAATCATTCCACAGCTCTTGTAACCTAAGTACTGTTATTGTCTCCAATTCAAAGGCAAGAAGATTGAGGTTTGTGAGGGTGACATTCCCAAGTCCCACAGTTAGCGTGGGACTACAGGGCTGGCTTCATGGACATGTGACAGGAGGAGTCACACTGGCCCTGTGGTCATAAGAGCTCCATATTTGGTTTAATGTTTGGAAGTCACTGTCTTGAAATTCATTCATTCATTCTTTCTTTTTCTTTCTTTCTTTCTTCCTTCCTTCCTTCCTTCCTTCTTTCCTTCCTTCCTTCCTTCCTTTCTTTTTTTTCTATCTTTTTTTCAGAGAGGGGGAGAGAGAGGGGCCAGGGGAGGGGCAGAGAGAGAATCTTAAGCAGGCTCCATAGAGCACAGAGCCTGACACAGGGCTCCATCTCACAACCCTGAGATCAAGTCAGATGCTTAACCAACTGCACCACCCAGGGGCCTCACTGTCTTGAAATTCTTGCTCATTTGTGCACAAAGAGCCCTGCACTTTCATTTTGTAAATGAAAATGGCAAATTATGCCCTGCAGGGTAGAAATGGGTGTTTGACTCTGCTGTTAGCCTCTCAAAAGAGGCTGTCCCCTTAACCACGACTCTGTGCTGCCATTCTGCACCTCTCTAAATGAGGTTAGGAGAAGGAAAGACAAAGAAACAAAACAACAAAACCCAAACACCTCAACAAAGAAATAAATGAACAAACACAAACCCAGTAACAGAGGACCAGCTGATACAGCACACGCAGGTAACTAAAGACAGTAAGAAACCAGTCTGGGGAAACTAGTTGCAATATGTGTGACTTAGATACCGTTCTTGGTAAATAAGATGAATATGTGTGCCTCGTTCTACCTTAAGACACATACACTCATGATACAAAGATCATTTCCCTCCATTCATTGCATGTAGTTGAGACAAGGGTCTTTTCTAAAACAAACCACTATTTCAGGAACAAGGGGAAACTCATCACATCTGGACATTCACTCATTGTTTTCTCCGACTCAGGAGAGCCGCTCACTGCCCAGTGTTTAGACCGACCAGCTCATCCATCCTTGTGCCAAGGGAAGCTTCTGGCACTACAGAAAGTACCAGAGAAGCAGTAGCTGCAGATTGGGCAGGCGACACGGGGAACGCTCCCAAACATGGGAGATCGAGGGAGGGGCGGCCATTGCTTCTTCCTGGGCCCTTCTGATTTCCCACCTGTTCTGGTGTGGGTCTTGATGCTCTCTTTCGGACAACTGCTATTGGCATTATTTTGCTTGTGGTCCCCGTCCGTGCTTGCCTCCTCCCTCGAGTTGCTCAATTTGAGCTGCTAGTTGCTAGTCTGTCTCATTTAGCCTCCAGGGTCTTCATGGCTTGGCAGTGAGATGAAGCTTGGCTTCTACTCCTCCCTGACACAACTGGCTCGGTGGAGGGTGAGGGCGAGTGCTGGTGGCCGCAGAATCGTGAAAGCTGGGCAGGGCTCTGGCCTCGGTTCCCTGTGGCCGGCTGAGGTGTCTGCTGCCTGCCCCTGGACAGCTTGGAGGCTTCGATGCCTCAGGAGTTAGAGCTTAACATGACTTCTTAATCGGAAAATGGAATCACAGGAGAAGCAGCTTTGCTTGCAGCACAGGGGCTTGGCTAAGGTTCACGGGTGGTTACCGACGTTCCCTATCTTGCCCCACCCAGCTCAACAATGCCCATCATTGTTTCCGAGAGCCGTTTCACCTGTGTCTGGTGAGAACCTGTCCAGGCAGGTCGGCAGCAGCGCCCAGCTGAGCCTTCTGTCTTCTTAGAGCTGGAACGGAATTCCCAACGACCCACATTCCAAACTGAAGGATTGTCATGCTTAAGTAATCTGTTCTTCACTATGGATTAAAGATGGGTTTTTAGAAATAAAAATCCTACCTGCCCCTCGCCCCAAGGTTCATCTGTTCCTCACCACACACCTGTCAGGTCTGTATTATCAATCCAGAAACTGAGTTTCAGGGAAGTTATGATTTGCCCAAGATCTAAGATGTCAGCCTCGATTTCTCTATGCCAAGAATGGCGTTTCTCCATTACTGCATCATATTACTTCCATCATGAAACAGATTCAGAGTAGAAAGGAGGAGGTTATATGAGAAAGCTGTGTGTTGCTTTCAGGATGAAGGTGGGAATATTAATGGTAGTAGTGATTTTAGCATATGGACTTAACTATTCAGTGATGGTCAGTTATGGTCTAGGCTGACCGGAAGGATCAGCTCTGTGTCAGGGACCAAGAAACTTGTTGGGGAGGAAAAATGCTGATCCTTCTAGGAAAATTAACTATCACTCGGAATAATGAACTTGCATTTCTCTGTTAACTACCAAGCAGATCTTGGGCACCTGGGTGGCTCAGTGGGTTAAAGCCTCTGCCCTCGGCTCAGGTCATGGTCTCAGGGTCCTGGGATCGAGCCCCACATCAGGCTCTCTCTGCTCAGCTGGTAGCCTGCTTCCTCCCCCTGCCCCGCCTGCCTCTCTGCCTACTTGTGATCTCTGTCTGTCAAGTAAATAAATAAAATCTTTAAAAAGAAAAAGAAAAAAAGCAGATCTTGTTCTCTAGACTCTTATACTGACCAAGGTTTGAAGGAGTCTTGGAAAAAATTCTCAAAGTGGAGTACATGGCAGTGTGTTGGGGTCCTTGAAGCTACATATGAAATTATGGCCATCTCCCCATATTGTGAGAAAAAACAACAGACAAAGAGAACAAATAAGCAAAGCATGTTTATCTATTAAAAACACCAATATCTTATGGAGGAGAAGGCAGTTTGGGCCTGAATTTTTGGGGGGGGGGGGCAGGGGTCAAGGGAGAGAGAATCTTAAGCAGGCTCCACACCCAGCATGGAAACCGGTGCAAGGCTCCATCTCACAGCCCCATGATCGTGACCCAAACTGAAATCAAGAGCTGGATGCTTAACTGACTGAACACTCAGGTGCCCTGGGCCTGAATTTTAAAGAAGAGAGAAACCTTACATCTGCAAGGAGTCTTTTTGGGTCAGTACATCCCAGGTACTAACCCTGGGGATGAATTTCACATTCTGGTATCTTTGAACTATTTCTGTGAAAAGTTTGAAAGTACCAGTCATTTTAGTAGATGAGTTGAAACTAACAGATGATAAATGATTCTGCTGTGGTCACAGCAGGACTGGGCCCAAGATCCCCTAAATCCTTGTCTCCCATTGTCTACCATTCCATAAACCCATTCTTTGTTGTGGCAGTGTTTCTACGAGGAGAGTATGTTTTCCTGCCTCAGGCAAACTAGGATGCAGAAATAATGACGTGTTGGGTAATATAGACCACATGTTCCACAAGCATCACTTCCCCTGGCCCAGCAACATGGGACATGGGTTGTGGAGTAGTTTGAAGTGAATGTGAATGGAACCTACACAGATCCAATGAGGGGCTTTCCCACCATGTTTCAGCTGCCATCTTGCTTCTAAGGCTTTGCCTCTTTTAAAGTAAAAAATAAATTCTGGTTTTTAGGATAAAAACACTCAACCTCCTTAAACATCAAGCAGTGCAAATTAACATAACAATACGCTACAACTTTCCCCCTTAATTTATTGGTAATGCTTTTTTTTTTCTTTTTAAATAATGAAAATACTCAGTGAAGGTGAGAAAAAAGTGAATGGAATAGATATTTATCCAACTTCTCTGGTAGAATAATTGGATAATATATACCAAACACCTTGAAGTTTGCATATGTTACCCTTTGACAAAGCAATGCTACTCCTAGAGATTTTTCCCCAAGGAAATAGACAAAAAGCATGCAGGGAATGATTGTTCATTTCAAGGTTCTTGAGAACAGTAAAAAACTGGAAATAATTTAAATGTCTAATATTTGGGATTTGGTAAAATAAGTTATAACTATACAAATTATAATAGAATATGGAATATCATTCCATCTTGAATGGCACATTTCATAGCCTGAAATGAGGCTGTGAATGTTAAAAGGCATTAGAGGAAGGTAGTTAAGAGTAGGGATTCTAGGACTTGATGTCTTGGGTTAACAACCTGGTTGGCCTACTTACTAGCTGTGGGACATGAGACAAGTTTCTTAAATTCTCAGTGCCTCAGTGTCTTCATGAAGATAATGCTATAGTGTTATATCTCCCTCATAAGAAACAATTTAGGTATTCATCAAATATTAGATACTGTTAGATAAGCACTACCAAGAGGGAAATTATTTTTTACTTGTTATTAACTAGAAATGACACGCTAACAAAACAGTTTGTATAAGATAACAGAGTATTTTGCTTTAAAAGATCCTTTTGGAAAATGTAGACCAGTGGTTCTTAAACTGTGTGCCAAGGCACCCTAGGCCTTTGTAGGGAATTCACATGGACCTCACAGGGTATTTCAAAATTTCAAGAGAATCTCAGCGACCCTTCTGGACATGGTGTGAACTACTACTATTAGGTTGTTGGGACCAAACTGCATAATAAACATAATTTCTATGGGTTTAAAGTACCAGAAAAAAAAAATTACACTAAGAGTGCCATGAACTGAGGAAGGTTGAGAACCTCTAGAGTAGCCTACGGAATTTACCAAGGTGTTAAGTGTTACTGAGAGGCGGCATTATGCGTGCTTTATATTCTCTGCCTTTGATGGACCCTAAATTTTCCTAATTTTTCTACCATGGACTCTTATTGTTTTGGTAAGACAATAGAAGTTATTTTTAAAAAATGATTTCTTCTTGAATGTATCTGTGCAAGAGCTGTTGACTGAGTACAGTTTGGACACACTCTCTGGGCTGCCGCACTAGAGGGCAAAGATGCCACCCCCTCGAGGAGCCCATAATGAGGGCGAGCTGAGAAGGTAAGCTAATGGTTGCGGCTCAGTAGACCAGGCTGTGAGTCAGAGGGGCCCGTTGATGTGGGAGCTCTGAAACTGCCCTGGAAGCCTGGAAAACCTTCCCAGAAGGCTGGCGTTAGCTGGGTCTTGGCAGAATAAATGGAACTTTCCTAGATGGGAAAGGTGCAGAAGAATGGTCCCCCTTATAGCCCATGGGGAGGGACTTGGATGCCATTGAGGGTAGAAGGAGACTGGAAAGGCAGGCCAGATCAGAATGGGAAGGCTCCAGCGGGTCAGGTCCTGGACCGGGCACTTGTAAAGAATGGGTGAGCACTGACATGTTTGAAGCAGGGGGGTGTGGTCAGTGTGGTGTATGGGGAGAGACGGGGAAGCTGGCGAGGAGCTGGCCAGGGGGAGGGGACTAGCCAGGATGATTTTGTAATCATCCAGGAAAGAGGTCACCGAGCCCTGATTGACTAATGACGGAGGTTATATAATGGGCCCCTGTGGACCAAATCAGCAAAAGCAAATGATCCAGATCCAAATTATTCATCTCAAAATATGTTGGTATCTTTAAAAATAAAGCCTTTTTTTTTTTCTGATGCTAGAGACAATATGTGATCGGTATAAATATTTGGAAAATACAGAAATGTATAAAGAAGAAAATGAAAGCATTTATATCCCATGAACTGGAGCTGAGATAGGATATAGGTACATATGCCACATACAAAATACAAAATATTACATATTATATATAAATACTGATATCTAAATCTCATATGTATACATATAGTTTATATAAAAGATGCACATTTGGGAAAATAAAATCTAACTTACAAGAGGATAACAAATAAAAAATAATAATTACTGAGTGCTCATCAAATGCTAGGCACTCTTAGAAGCACAAAATATGGGCACCTGGTGGCTCAGTTGGTTAAACATCTGCCTTTGGCTCAGGTCATGATGCTGGAGTCCTGGGATTGAGCCCCCAAGTTGGACTCACTGCTCAGCGAGGAGCCTGCTTCTCTCTCTGCTTCTGCTGCTCCCCCTGCTTGTGCTCTCTCTCTCTCTGGCTCTCTCTCTCAAATAAATAAATAAAATCTTAAAAAATAAGCATAACATCTATAATAGTTCATTATATTTTAGCTTATTTAATACTCACAACAACACTGTAAAGTTGGTCTGTGTGTATTTTGCCATTTACAAGTAAGGGAGTTAACATACAGAAAGATCAGTAACTTGCCCAAGGTTCTGTAATTTGCAAGTGTCAGAGCTGGGATTTACGCCTGGCAGTTTATACCCAGGAATTATACCCTTAAAGCCCTATGGTACAATTATGAGTCATATGGTATTTAAACTTCTGTTGTTTGATTGATTGACTTTACATAGTGACATGTGACACTACCCTAGTGTTGTCCAGCTGAACTTTCTGTGATGACGGAAATATTCTACACTTGCCCTGTCCAATAAGAAGCCACCAGATAGATACATGTGGTGTTAAGCCCTAGAAATTGTGCTACTGTGAATGATGAGCTGGATTTAACATTTCACTTCATTTTCATTAATTTAAATTTGAATAGCCACCATGGCTAGTAGCATTCATTGGGCTGCACAGATTGATAGAAGATTTAAAAAAATAGACACCTCATCCCTTTGTCATACTTTCTGACCAGCAATGATGGATAAACTACCTTTGTTTGTTTCTGATGCTAGTCCCTTCCCTTGCTTTTAAGTCCAGAAAACATGCCTCTATTTGTATCTCTTGATTGAGACATTGGATTGACTGCACCGTGCAAGATGGGCAATTCATTTGTGGGCCCCTCCCCCACATCCTTTTCTCCTTCTAACTTGCATTAGTTATTTTAGTTTTCATATCAGTTAGGATTCTTCTGATTGCAAGTGGGGAAAAAGATCCCAATAAGCTTGATTTGAGTAATAAAAGGGGATTTTATGGCTCATATAAATTCCAAGATTAGGGGCAGCACTGCCATTCGGGAGGCTGCATTTAGAGCTCAAACACTGGGAGCCAGACTTGAGTCAGCTCAGCTCTCCTTGGTCTGGAAGCTTCATTCTCAAATCCTTCATGGTGGCCACAGCTGCAGGAGCTGTAACTTCAGATCCTCGTAGAGTATAGACTAGAGGGAAAGAATGCATAAGCCTTCACTGTTGTGCTGTTTAACTGTGGCCACTGTAATGCTGAGTGCACACACAAACACACACACAGAGTCTCTGTGTTGTACAACAATCATGTATCTGTGGGTTGGCTGAGGTCAGCTGATCTAGGTTGGGCTTGGCTGAGTGACCCTGCTGATCTTGGTTGGGACCCCTCACACCTCAGGGCTGAGATAGCTCAGGGATGCTCCACGTGCCTCTCAAGTTTTTCCTGGGCCTAGAGATGACAGAGGCCCAGGAGCAGCTACATAAGTATATCCCATTAGCTAAACAAAGTCCCATGACTGCACCCAAAATCAACAGAATGGGGAAGTATACTCTTCCCATAGAAGTGAGAAGGAGGGAGGGAATATTTATAAGCAGGTAAGCTTGACTTACTTATTTCAAAACCAGTGACTGTGGCCAAGGGCCTGGGTCATACAATTTGGCCTAGGTCTTAGGTCCACAGTCCATCCTGGAGATAGAGTTTGCATTCAGATTCACCCTAAACATGTAGCCCAAGAGTGGAAGAGGTATGTCTACCCCCAGCGAAAGATCAGAGTTCTACTGGCCACACAGAGAGGAGATGATTGGGAGATGGCTGACCACGTGATTATGACTTTAAACAATATTTTAAACTCTGTTTCTTGAGCCTTTGGTTCTAGATTGTATCCCCAGACCTCATACTCATGAGTTCTCCTTCAGCCCACATCGCCCACTTGAATCACCTTGATCATATAAGATACTTGTGTCTTAGGAATCCTTAGGAAGGAAAGACTAGGTGATGAACAGAGGTGGCTTGGTGTGGATAGTGAAGTTCTCTGCTACTAGCTAAGCATGTTTCCTCAATCATCATATCTCTAAAGTGGAGACCGACTGTGTACAGGGTGGTCATGTCAATGGACAAACTTCCCTTTAGGGTATTAGGGTATTAGGGAATCATGCAGATGGTGTTCTTTACCCCACCAAAACACCAGAAACAAAGAACTTCCCTGTGGAACACCAAATCCCCATACAAAAGGCCTTAGTTCTGTCTAGGTAGCAATCTTATTTTCTTCATAGGGGAGACCCCAGGGAGCAGGTGAAGTCTCCCAGTCTTCTCCTGCTGGCCTATTTGCATGCATAGAAAGGTGAAGAAGGATGAGAAAGGCCAGATGATCCAGCTGGTCTCTGAACAACCTTTTGGGCTCCTTTTCCAATTCAGAGCTGGGACTGTGTTAATGCCCAGTGTGGAGATCCCCCCAAGGCTTTTTTAGAAAGAATATCTCTATCCTTTTTACAACCTTCTCTTGAGTAAACCTGGGACGCTGCTTCCTCTCTTCTGCTTAGGCCATCAGTACCATTCACTTCCTTTCCATCTTACAGAAAATTCTCAAATCTCAGCTGACTGTCCCCTTTTTTATCTCCGGTTATCCATTTGTTTGTTTTGCTGACTCTTCAGCAGAATTTTGAGAATATAGAAAAATGCATGTGCTCAGTCTTGAACACACACACACACACACACACACACACGTAATATTGTAGATAGAATTTTTAAAACAAAATTGGATCTTGCCTATTTTGCCACTGGCTTGATCGGATACTGTTCTCAAAGAGTCTCAAAAGTTGTTTGTCAGAGTCACCCTGGGAAAATGGGAATTTCTTTTTATTCCTTTTTTTTTTCTTTTAAATAAAATTAACAGGGTTTTGGCTTGCTTGTTTTGCTACCCAAATGAATAAATGATTCAGATTTCAACTTCAGGGATGATATGATCTATTACACAGAAATTAAATTGAGTTGGCATTGAAAAGCAGGAAATGGTACACATGAAAATCAATTGATTCTAACCTCTGGAGGTTAAAGTGTTGTTGTCATTGTTTGTTTGCTAGTTTTTAATCCTGAGCAATTCTAAGCCTTGCCTTTTCAAACTAGAGCTTTCACTTCAAGTCCTGAGGGAGGTTGGTGAGGAAGGGTAACAAGGAACCCCCAATTAGAGCGGGTGAGTGACCCAGGAAGGAAACGGCTGTCTTATGTGGGATCTAAAATCCAGCAAATATCTATTAGTAGGACTATGTATATATTTACTGTATGCCAATAATATTCAGAATCTCTAGGTCTACCGAGGATGGCTAAAACACACAGAGAGTAAGAGGAAGGCTCTCTGTCTGGTGGGCTTCAGATCGAAGAGATGCACATCATTCGGATAGACACTTTCCAGGAGAGAATGATGACTCACACGGGGATGACTTAAATGGCATCTGGTTTCCATTTTCTTTGTTTCTTCTCTTGGACTCCATTCAGAGGCACTTCCTTCCAGCTGGAGCTTTTAATGGCATAATGTGAAGGCAAGATCCACAGAAGTGGGTTTAGAGGAGGGACTTGAAGGAGAAAATGCAGATCGTCAGGGGAGACTATGGAAAATTACACCCAGATGGGTGGTAACAGAGAATGTACACACATCCAGACTAAAACATACCAATTAAAATATTTAGGGAAATGCAAAGAAGTATATAATTTTTAATATGTGATAACAAAAATTTCAACTGAATATAAAGTCAAAGGGATCTAGTCCTGACGGTAATTAACAGCACATTAATGCCATTTCTGTTTCCGGCCTCGGAAAATATGTCAGCTTTCTTTATTTAAATGAATGTAGCATAGCACTACTTGTGGTTTGCTATGATCTATTCATTCTACACACTAGTTCCATTCACGGTGGTGATACCCTTCTTCTTACTTCATAGTTAGAGAAGCACTATTGAACCTTGCCTGCTGTTTCAAACTGGTCTGGGAGTGGGGTAGAGCCATCATCTGGGTAGAGGGATTGGCCTGTGTTGTTATAATAACCAGCAACCCATCAGAGCCCATACAAGACTGGAGGGGTATAGCAAACAATTCCATAGCTCCCTATGGAAGCACTCATTCTCGTTCCTCTCACTCTTTCAGCAGCAAGGAGGGAGCTCATTTCTCTTTTAAAAATGAGAATCCATCATATTCTACACCTTTCTTTTTTTTACATTATGTTTCTTTCAGACAAGTATCACCTCAAATGAGTGATCTGCCCTGGTCTTGTCCTCTTCCCTATGCCCCAAAAATACTTGCAAGAGGCCATATCCGTAGAGATGGGTATAACAACATTAGAAGTTATGACAATGGTTCTGTTCTAGACACTGTGGTGGGTAGAGCTAATTAAAACTGAGAACAAGTCAAAGAATAATTATTGGGCATTTGATGAAGACATGGCATTGTCCAGGTGTCTGGGGAGATAGGGTTTAATGAGTAATAGTACATATATACAAAATGGTAATATGATACTGATTGTATTACACTCTAAGAGAGGTATAAATAAGGCTAATAGGGATAATAAAGATTAGTTTTGATGGTGGGGGTCAGAGAGAGGAATACAAAGTAGAGAATACTGATCAAAGGAGAATATGGAATGTGTGGGGAGGATTCTCTGCCTCATTGATTTAGGTAAATCCAGAGGGAGTGCCGACTTCTCAGGTAGGCCCCAGGGTCCATGAACACAGATGCCAAACAGACCAGGCAGGTACCGTAAATACGTGAATCCAGCCATGTGTAAGGCAGTTGGGAATGGTAGAACTTGTGATGAACTGAGGGTGTGTCCACCAAAATTCTATTTCATATTAAAAATTCATAGTCAAACAATTCAAGTCATTGCCTGCAAATCTTCTCTGTCATCCAAAGGTCTTCCTGTGCCACTAACTTTAGACCCAACCACCTCCTCCAGCCCAAAGAGAGACTCAAGCTTTCCTCCAATGACACAATCACATCTGCATAACTAACAGAGGCCTCTAGAATTGGTGCTCTGGAACTATGATAGAGGTAGGCCTCAGAGACAAATATACTTTTCCACAGTGGGAGACTAGATTCATTAAAAGTCAGTTTCATTAGCCTCCACAGGATATTCCATCACTCACGGGCCACAAAACCAGCAGTGGAAGAGCTGGCAGAGTTAGCTCAGTCTGTCACTGCTTTAGGGGTGTTTCTGGAATCTGAGTGCTGCAGCAGGCTGAAGAGAAAGAGGAATGCCACTGCTTCATGTGTTGGACTCCTGAGTAAGATCTTGTCTGAGGAAAGAAGACCTTTGAATATTTTTACAATGGAGACAAGCAAATTGCATCCACCTCTTCAGAGAAGGACTTGGCTGTGATGCCCTGCTTTGGTCTTCCTTCCAGTGTTCCTGTGAGGGAAAACTCCACTGCTCTCATTTGCTAATGACCCTCAACTCAGAACCCTTCACTCTTGGTCACCACATATGTAGGCATTTCCTCACACCAAACCTCTAATTCTTGGCAGAGACTGACTGGGTGGCTTACAAATTTAACCCAAATCTGACCTCTAGGAGAAGGGCTCAGTCCTGCAAGGCTGCCCTCAGCTCAGATGATAATCTCAAGTGGAGCTTGTCACCTGTACCCCTGACGGACCAGCTATAAATCAGGGTTCCTATGGCCCTCTCTTCAGGTTTGATAATTTGCTATAATTGAGGGAAACATTACTTATGTTTACTGGTTTATTCTAAAATGTATAGCAAGATGGAAGAGATGGGGGAGGGGCAAGATGGAGGAGATGGGGGTAGAGCTTCCAGGCTCTCTTCAGGTATGCTAACCTTTCCAGCTCCCCCATGTCTTTACCAACCTGGAAGCTCATCCATTTTCAAGAGTTCTTGCATTTAATTTCCAGCCCTCTAATCATCTGGTCTTTCTGGTGACCAGCCTCATCTTGAGGCTATCTAGGGGCCCCACCTTGGGTTACCTCACTAGCATAAACTCAAGTGTGCTGAAAAGGGCTTATATGAATAACAAAATACACTCAAATTCCTTAGGAAACCCCAAGGGTTTTAGGAACTCTGTGGATCAGGAACCAGGAACAAGGACCAAGTATCTTTCTCGTCCTGTAGCACAGTTCCACTCAGGGATCTTCTTTGGCATGCAAAGACTCATCCCTGCCTACCCTATCCCATTCCAGTAAATACCATGCCTCAGATGTAGCTGCTCAATAAGGATAACTTATTGAAATAAAGTCACATCGGTCCTGATTAAATTAACAGCTGACTGTAAAATTTTCCAGAATTGAAGAAAGGCAATCCTGGGATTAAACAGTGGCTACAAGTACTCTTAATAGGATTAGGAGAAAATAATAAACCCGTACATAGTAAAACTACAGAACACAAAAGAAAAGGGGGAAAACTTACAAAAAAATTAAATTAGAATTGAATCCCTGCAAAAAAATATCTAAATCTCTTCTTTAATAAGCAAACCAATCAACATGTATTAAGGCTATATTAATTCAGAATGGTGTAAGTCTGGCATTTTGAATCTTTCGTATTCTCCACCATCTTCTTTTTACTACTAGGGATTTTAGTTAGACATCTGAAAATAGACTTTCTTCTTGTTCCTTCTGTTACTGGTTGGAGAGTCTGTGTTGTGTGAATGGAGGTCTCAGTCCTCGGATTCCCCATGAGAAAATTTATGAGGTATCCATGCTCAAATAAACACACCCGGAAGTAGCAAACTCAAAGCAGTTAATTAAAGCAAAGGTACACTCTCCAGGTTGGGGAGCTGGCAGGTTTCCCAGAAGTGGAGCCAGCCCTATGGTTGTTTTGGGATTGGGTACTACTGGAACTCTCTGGGCTAGGAGGCGCTGTGACTGTATAGTGGGGGTAGTCTCTAATGGAGGCTGCTTCCACTCATTTGGGGAGCTCTTCCCACAGATTGGGAGGAGCGTTTTTGCCCCTACAAAATTTGTACCAGAACCATCATGGCTGCCTTTTTCCATGGAGGGAGAGAGGTTACACCCACAGTACAAATACATTATGCTGAGTCTAGGGCAGAGGTGGAAGAGGAAAGCACATACTCCACACCTGTGGCTCTTGATCTGTCAACCCCAAAGTCTCGGAAGGCACAAGGGCAGGATGTTGTGTCCCTGGGCTTTCAACATGCAGCTTACTGATCACAGTCTTGCGTCTGGCTCACGTCTCTATCATTCTCCTTCAAGGACTTGGGACTCTGCCTTGGGTGTTGTTTCCACTGTTCACGTCTGGCTTCTACCTAATACTTCTTTTGCTTTAACTCAGTGGTTTTCAAACTCCAGTGTATATTTTGCACAGGGTTGGACTGCTGCCACCAATCAATATAAAACAGGGATTTTGAATCTGTGAGACCCTCACCTCACAGCCCCCACCTCCCCTCCTACACACCCACACCCATGAGACACCCACACCTGCCCACCCACCCGCCTACACACACACACACATGCACACACACACAGAGCTGACTGGTGAATTCAATTGTGTTTGCTTGTCTTATGTTTTTCACTTTCTCTTAATTTCAAACATGTAGTCAGGCTTGTTATTTCTTGCTTAAGGCAAGAAAGGAGAAAGCCTGTTTTTTTTTTTTTCCCCTAAGATTTTATTTATTTATTTGACACAGAGAGAGAGATCACAAGTAGGCAGAGAGGAGGAAGCAGGCTCCCTGCTGAGCAGGGAGCCCGATGTGGGGCTCAATCTCAGGACCCTGAGACCATGACCTGAGCCAAAGGCTGAGGCTTAACCCACTGAGTCACCCAGGCACCCCAGAAAGCCTGTTTTTAAAAGGATGAGTTAAGAAGGCTGGGGAGGAAGGACAGCCTCGTGGCTATGGTGAGTTGTGGGGCTCCACTCAGAGGGGAGGGTTGTGTGTGCCCAGAAGTAGGTTAGACCCCTGGAGCAGGTCTCCTCACTTCCCCAGAGAGTCTCACCCTCCATGTGGCCCCGGAATCAGTAGAGGTGGAACCTGGCTCATGTACACTGGTGAGAATTGCGATCTCAACACTAGCCAGTGTGGACAGATGACAAATACTGGAGGAGTCTTCCCAACGCTTCTACCCTGCGTAAGCCCAGACTTTTGTAGAATCTCAAGTGTGTGGGGCGTGGGTGCAGTCCCAGCATGGCTGGGTTAAATTTCCTGCCAGCTTGGTGGGCTGGTTACTCAGAATCCAAATTTAATTTGATGTAAGGAAATCTAAAATATTCTTGTTTCTTGAACACATGAATTTATAGACTGAGATTTATACCTATTTTAAGTATTTGTTGAATGCCTTGCTGATGGGAAGGATTCCCTGACAGCTACCAGAGATCTGTCTCTGCCAGCTTGGGGAGGATATGCAGGAGGCCATAAAAGATGAGCCATACCAGTTTTTGTCTTTCCAAGGCCTCATTGTAGATTGTTTAGGTAGAGCTAGTACCCTTTTCCATCTCTGCCAATATTGGGGGGTGGGGGGGAGAGTAAAAATGCACATATTCAAAAACAAATCAACAAACAACTTCACTCCAGCAAATCATTTTATTAGGCTCAAGATGAGTTCCTGCCTGCAAAGCTCTCAAATCAAGAAACTGTGGGCCGGGCAGCCGCCTACTTCCCATCCCAGTCACGCTGCTTAGGGTTCGCCTTGAATGGCTAATTACTGGTCACCTCACCTTCTTGTCAAAGCTGAAAGATTATACTTAACGCACAACTTAAGCCGTCCCCTGGACCTCACTTGTTTGGGCTGGCAATCACGTCTTCTGTTTGCTTCCCCACTTACCTTAAGTTTTAGTAATTGCCCTCTGGGCTCAAAAGAGCATCCCACCAGGCCATTGAAATGTTGAACAACCCCCTGACATGGGGAAATGTTTATCTGCACTCAGAGAAAGAACTGGGACAAATATATACAGCTTTGGTTCATGACAGGATGCAGGTTTCTTATGAGCAATTTCCTAACCTTCAGCTTAATAATAACTATAATCAACTTGGCACGTTGAGAGTTGGTTAGAAGTGTCGTTAAGCAGTAACTACAAACTTCCAAGACCGTAAATAAGTCAGAATGGAGATCTTTTGCACAATGTAAACAATAATGCCCAGTGTTCCTTTGAGCTTTACAAGATGCAGGAATACTTCCTCAACCTATCTTTGCAGGTACAAGGAAGATAAAGCTCTTTGTCTAACTCTTTACCAAGTCTACCTGCTGTGGGATTCCTGGAAGACGACCTTGCTCAGCCTCAGACAGCCCTTTCCAGGATGCATTTGTATCATCAGCTCTTCTTCCAACAGGTGGGAGACTCAAACTGTGTGCATTTTGGGGCCACTTCAAAACCCTGACTCCAAGAAGTAGATGACGTCTTCAAAGAGAAACCAGGCACACTTTATCAGGAAAAATTAAAATCTCCGAACTCAAATAGCCCTGATATTAAACATCACCCCCAACAGCTAGACTTGAGACAAGTGACTTCAGAGACAAGTAGACATCCAGGCCTCTTCTGTAGCATAAGGATTACAATGTCCTTCGGACTTACTGTGTTCTTTTCTGTTTTGGGTCCTCACACACATCATTTCATCTGCCTGCCTAGGCAATGCTTACTCATGCTGACTATCTCATTGCAAACATGATTGTCTAAAAAAAAAGCAACTTTCCTGACATGACCCCCATATTCTACAAGGCTTCATTACATGATCTCCCACTCAAAGCACTCTGACCTGCTTCTTCACAACCCCTATGAGCATTGTGATGAAATCACAATTTGTGTAATCTGTCTCTACTGCTAGAATATAAACTCCATGAGGGTGAGAGGTTTTTATCTGGCCCACAGTTCCCAAGCTCCTTGTACACAGCCAAACTCACAGCAGCAGGTCAAGAAAAAGCTGGTGAAGTAATGGGTGTTGATCTGTCTCTTGCGGTTGGCGACACGACCTTGTGGCAATGCCTCCAAAAGAGCCTGCGCCTAGAAGCAGTGGAATCGATTCGTTTTAGCCTGCTTTCTCCCTCCTCTGTTTCACTGGTGTTTGACAGATGCATTCATTTTTTTTCCTGCTTTCTTCTGCAAACTCCAAATTGGTCATATCCTGCTGAAAAACCATAATTTTAGAGCTGGTGAGGAGCAGGATCACTACTTTATGACCCCTCCTAGTAGACACTTGACAGCTGAAGTCAGAAGAGCACTTGTTAATTGTCAGGTCCCATAATCTCTTTGGTGACATGTTCAGCACAGTGTCAGTCTTCTGCCCCAGCCTCCTCCTCACACTCAGTATATACTCTGCTTTGCTTTCTTAATTTCCAATCTTTTCTCAAGCTCTTGCCCACCTAGCCCGAGGGATTCAATATGTTACCCTAGTGGCAAACTGACAGAGGTCTGGCCTGGTTGAGGCTTTCCACAAGAAAAAAAAAATTCTGTATTAAATTGAGCATATATTAACCATTTGCTGCAAGTAAAATAACCTAAGAAATTTGCTTTAAATCTAAAATGAAAAAGTAGAATTCACTGGCCACAGGTAGGGCATCTATGATGAAAAAAGAAATAGGTTTTTATGTTTTATTTTCCAAATCCAATGAGAAGTTTAGTGTTTTCTTCTCTTTTATGATTCAACAGAATTTAGATGGTAACAGTCGCAAATTAATTCATGGCATGAATCAATGCAAAAAGTGACCAAGATTATGGATTTTCTTTGACCTTTGACATTTTATGGGTCATTTGGAAGGAGTGGAAGTTGACCATGAATGTTTGATTATTTTGACTGGTTGGATGACTGAGTGGCAGAAGTTGTTGAAGGCATTTACCAAACTCCAATCTAAGATCCCCGGGGATTCATGAACATCCTAGGAGAATCAACCTAGCAGGCCTCAAAGAGAAGCTGGACTTATTTTCCACTGTGACCTAGTCTGAACTTCATGGGATCAGAAATTCTGAAGAAGTACAGAACTATTTGAGAAAATGAAATCACTCTTTCGGAAGCAATTCACTCATTTTGGTGCTATGAATCATGCTGTAAGCTTCTTTGCTTGCTTTTGATGCTTGAACATGGTAGGTTCCTGAATGAGCAACTATCTGCCCTAGCCGTGTCACTCAGTTTCTGGAGTCTTGGTGTTCAACCCTGGGGCAGTCTGTGTTTGCATGGCTCTGTGACAGTACCCTCCATTTTGTTGACACGGAGACCCATCCTCCATAATATAAACCTAGTGTCAGAACCGCAATGGTTCCTGACTGAATACACCCTTAGTTCTCAAAAAGATCGAGTTGGTCGAATACTGGTATTCTCCCTGAACTCATCATTAAGGATTGACTAGCCGTAGGCTAAAAGCTATATTTTTGTGTGTTGAAATTTGGCTAACCCACCTTTTTTAAAAATATTTTATTTATTTATTTGACAGATAGAGATTACAAGCAGGCAGAGAGAGAGAGAGAGGAGGAAGCGGGCTCCCTGCTGAGCAGAGAGCCTGATGCAGGGCTCGATCCCAGGACCCTGAGATCGTGACATGAGCCAAAGGCAGAGGCTTAACCCACTGAGCCACCCAGGTGCCCCATTGGCTAACCCAATTTTTGACACACTTTAAAATTGTTAATAAAATTCATTCTAACTTTGGCCATTTGAATATAAAAATAATAATCATAAAAATAAGAAACATATAGAAAAGCACATAGAAAAAATCCATCATCTTATCACACGACATGCACAGCCAATATTTTTGTATATATTTCCCATTTTTTCTATGTCTATAAAGATATGTGGGTGTGAAGATTTTTATATGTATGTTTCATGTGCCTATATGTTAAAATGATAGAACATATTGTTTTATAAACTCATTTTTTATTTTATTTTTTTTTAAAAGATTCTATTTATTTATTTGACAGAGAGAGATCACAAGTAGGCAGAGAGGCAGGCAGAGAGAGAGAGAGGAGGAAGCAGGCTCCCCGCTGAGCAGAAAGCCCGATGCGGGGCTTGATCCCAGGACCCTGGGATCATGACCTGAGCCGAAGGCAGAGGCTTTAACCCACTGAGCCACCCAGGCGCCCCTAAACTCATATTTTAAACTTTTGAAGATTGATTGATTGATTGATTTTATTTTATTTTTATTTTATTTTTTTAAAGATTTTATTTATTTGACAGAGAGAGATCACAAGTGGGCAGAGAGGCAGGCAGAGAGAGAGAGAGGAGGAAGCAGAGCAGAGAGCCCGACTCGGGACTCGATCCCAGGACCCTGAGATCATGACCTGAGCTGAAGGCAGAGGCTTAACCACTGAGCCACCCAGGTACCCTGATTGATTGATTTTAGAGACAGTACCCATAAGCAGGGAAAGCGTCAAAGAGGAGGGAGAGGGACAAGCCGACTCTCCACTGAGCACAGAGCCTGACCCAGGGTTCCATCTCAGGACCCTGAGATCATGACCTAAGCTGAAACCAAGAGTCAGAAACTTAACCGACTGAGCCATCCAGGCACCCCCATATTTTAAACTTTATAATATATTAATATATTTTAGTATAAATGGTGACAGTGATGATTATTGTTACTGTGTGCCAGGCATAGGGCTAAGATATCGTCTTCATAATAACCCTAGGAGATGCTAGTGTCACTCATTTTACATATGAGGGAGCAGACACTGAAGGGGGCTAAGTGCTGCTTGAAGTCATGAAGCAAGTAGTTGTTGGAATCAGAACCTGAAGTGAGGTCTCATTCCAGAACCTGCAATTTAACATTCCACGATACTGCTTTCCTTCTCCAGACAGTAAATATTCTTAGATCATATGTTTTTATTAACACTATATTTGTTAGAGAAATTTAAAGTTCATAGCAAAATTGAGGGGAAGTTACAGAGATTTCCCATGTACCTTTTGCCCCCACACGAGTAAACCTCCCCAATTATTCACATCCCCCACCAGAGCAGTGCATTTGTTACACTCGATGACCCTACGTTGGCTCACCGTCGTCCTCACTTAAAGTTTGTAGTTGACCTTAGGGTTCACTGTTGGTGTTGCACGTTCCATGGGTTTGGACAAAGTGTATAATGACATTATCCATCATTATGGTATCATGCAGAGTATTTTCACTATCCTAAAAATCCTCTGCGCTCTGCCTATTTGCCCCTTCCCATGTCCCCTTCTATCATACTTTAGTGGGTATATACTGTATCATAGTATATAATATTATTATTGTTATTAATATATGATACGTCCAGTTTTCCAGTAATGTGAATGACACTGTGATGAATATCCTTTTCAATAAATGTTTGCATATATCTTTGGTGACATGGAAATAAGGAAGTGAGCATCGGTCGCTTATTTGGGAGTGATCCCCAAAGGGGAGCAGAATCAGTAAGGGGAGTGAGAAGGGAAGGGAAGAAAGTCAATATGGGGTATTAATGAGCAGGTCGCCACAATTGGCAGCTGAGGCTCATTTCCACCATGACCTTTGCGGGTCTATATTGAACTCCCCTTACTGTTGTCCCCCCTGAGGCTGAGGAATCCTTAACTTCTGTGTATAATTAGTTGAGGACTGCTTCCAGGGGTGTTAACTTCTTGGAACTTCTTGCCAGCCTCCAGTGTGATCTGGCACACTTCCTTACCCAAAAAAGATCCCAGGCAGAGTGTGACCAGTGCTGGCCACTGGAAACCTGCTTGTGTACCCAGAGGGATATAGATGGGTGCTGACAACATCTGCTACAGCAGATATCCGTGATCTTTTCTTTCTGGATAAACTTAGGATATTTCAAGATATCCTTGCCAAATTGGCCCACAGAAATATTGCACCAGTTTGTAAATACCTTCTGTGCTACAACCAATGTTGGGTCCACCATGCTTACTTAGTTCGTTATACATAAAAAGTTACCTTGCTTGCATTTTCTTAATCAGTGTTGCAGTTAAATTTTTTTCATTTGCTAATTAGTATATGTAGTATTTTTTTTTGTACATTGTCCTTCACTTACTTTAAGCATTTTTCTGTTGGAGTGTTCACCTTTTCAAATGTGCTATTTTCTTATGTGTTGTAAATATTTTTTCCTAGTTCATTCTCTGGATTTTAATTTTTATAATTCATTAATGTGGAAAGTTTTAAATGTTTGTATACTTTTATCTGTAGTTCGACTCCTTAATGGACTCATATTTTTCATGTGTACTTTCTTTAACTTTCAAACAGTTTATGTTACTATATTATGTTAACATACACAAACATAGGGATCAAATAGATAGCCTATTTTTCCCAAGCTGACTTAAAATTCTACTTTACTAAGTTCTGTGACAGATCAATTTATTAAGAAACATATTAATGGATTTTTAATTGATTTGTATTTTCTTATTTTACTGGTATCCATGTTCAGAATACTTATTAATTTTAATGTATATAACATATATTAATTTTAATATGTATAGTTAATTTTAATTCACTTATTAATTTTAATGCTACTCACAATACTCATTAACTTTAAAAATTCAAATTTCCTTTATTCATATTAATTTCTGACCATATGGCTCACTATTGCAATATCTTGGCTACCCATTGTATACCCACACTTGCCTATAGTCTGGCATGGATATATAACAGTCTTCATGATTATTCTCTAACTTCTTGCATTCTTTAACATTACAACCTTTAAGTCACACTTAATGTCTTACGTCTTAATGTCAACCAGAAAGAAAACATTCCTTTATCTTGAATTTTTATTATAAACGTAACTTGAACATGATTTTGAACTGATCTCGTCTCTGCACAAGGCAACACTGTCTTCAGTGGGATACGTTATTTGATTATAAAATAAAATTCTAGAAATTGGTGCATGTTGAATCAGCCACCAGGGACTCCTTATGTTTCCACAACTGCAATATCAGTAGCATTAGAATGGAGATTGCCTCTAAGCGTTCGAGCTTCAACAATATGCCTTTTCTGATTTTGTAGCTACATGGAGGAAGTGAGCCAGAACTGGGGCACACACCATCATAAGCTGCCTGTCGCTTAGATACCAGACTCCCTGATTCAATATGTACCTGTCACGTATTACACTTACCACTTTCCAAGCTGTGCGCCTCAAAGCCCAGTCTGTGTGGTCTCATCCCACTGTATCGAAATGTCAAGGGGTTGCTTATTATCAGGACTTGAAAAAATTGAGTGTTCTAAGACAAGAAGCCTCAAAATGGTTTCCTGACTGTATGGTATTGAAGGAATACATCTTCTCCAGAAAGCATTCCTACACATTCTGTGAGGGGTTGAGTTGTGCTCCACCAACCCCCTAAATTCACATGTTGAAGTCCTAACCCCCAGGACTTCAGAATGTGACCTTTTTGGGATACAGGGTCTTTATAGAGGAATCAAATTAAAATGAGATCGAACGAGTGGGCCCAAATCCGGTATGACTGGAGTCCTTATAAGAAGGGGGAATTTGGACACAGAGACGGACATGCACAGAGAAAAGAGGTCTGTGTATAAACCAAGGAATGCCTGAGGCCACCAGAAGCTAGGAGAGAGACCTAGAATAGCTCCTTCTCTACGTTTTCAGAGCGAGCATAGACCTCTGAACATGCTGATCTTGGACTGCTGACCTCCAGAACTTTGAGACAATAAATTTCTGTTGTTTAAGCCATCTAATGCATGGTACTTTGTTATAGCAGCCCTAGCAAACTAATACCTTGTCCCAGTCTTTTTTACTTCCTTGTACTCTCAAAGCATTTTGCTTATACCTCTACATGGATTTGTCACATTTTATTGAGTTTTAAACTTTTCTAGTTATTTTTGAATAGGTAGTACATGCATATGGGAAAAAAATTCTAAGAGTACAGAACAGCATAAAACAGACTTGGAGTGGAAACAGTCCTCCTCAGCTGCTTCCCTACAGCACTCCACCCTCACTCCCCCAAGTGCCTTTCCAAGAGGCAACCACCATTATCTATAACTTACATCCTTGGTTTCATGATCATTCCTAGTTTCATTTCCTCTTCCCTCTCAATGACTATAAGCCCTTGGGGGAAGGGATATTGCTTCGTTCTGTGTAATTTCAGCTCTCGATAAATCTGATTTTAATGAACTGTTTACCAGCTAAGTTCAGGCACACAGATACATAAAATTCAAGCTGGGTTGAACGGTCTGATTGTGATTAATATCTAAACACTCCTGCTACTTAATTATTTACACCATTAGTATGAAGCAGGACTTGAGTGAAGATTTTGCCTTGGGGGCAGAGCCAGAAGATAGTGAGGAACCTGGTGATGTTGCACAGAGTGAGTGGAAAGAATTTCACTGAAGAGGAAGTGAAAATTGTGTTAGTCTGACTTCTCCTTTGCTATTCATAATGATTCTCAGTAATGGGGTTTGAATAGGAGTAACCCAACTCCTGTTGGTCAATCTGAGAGGCATTCTAACTTCCTGGTTGTTGGAGCTCTGATTTGGGGTCCAAACTGTGCCTATCTTTGTAATATTAGTTCTAGGACTAGTTAGGTCTATGACATTGAACAAGTGATTTAACCTCACTGTAACAAAGTTCTTCATTTGGGAAATGAAAACAATAGTTCCTCCTGCTTATAGTTGTTACAAGGATTAAATTGGCTAAAACTCTTAGAACCATGCCTGACAAATAGTAAGAACTGTAAGTGTTGGATTTATTATTAAGTCACTCATCAACTGTCCCAGTATGCATTTATTAGTGTATCATTTAGGATGCTTTCTGGCTACAAGTAGCAGGAAAACCAAGCAAAAAAGCTTACAAAATAAGGACATTCATCATCTCTTGTAATGGGAAGTCCTGAGGGAGGTTCGTAATTCAGTGGCTCACTGACAGCATCAAAAATCAGGTTCGTTCTATCTTTGGAATATGAACATCTGAGGGAGAAGCATGTTGACTTTTGTCCTCAGTCTTGTCTCCTCAGGGTCACAAAATGTGTATCACTGTTCAAGGAAACACACACAGACATTACAAAACTTAGAAAGTCAGGCAAGGGAGTACCGTCCCCTCCCCCACCACATATCTCTTTTAAAGAACAAACGAAAAACTTTTCTAGAAGTCCTCAGAAGTTTTCTCCTGTCTCATTGGCCAGAATTATATCATGTGTACATGCTTAACCAATCATTGGGGTGTAGAATGAGAATCCTGTGATCATTGGTTGGAGTCATTTTTCCTTGAAGGACATGACCACTTGGACCAGAGTTCACAAAATTAAGGTTCTGTTAGCCTGGAAAAGTGGCAGTGTTTTGGCAACAAACATCTCTACTGTAATTAGTTTGCCTTTCAACTCTTGTTGGAGTTGTTGAAATTTCAATTTGTTTATTTAATTATTCACATAAATTTTTTTGGTCTTAATGTGTTTCTACAGACTCAGTTAATTTGTCATGGAAAATTATGCTCTTTGCTGTGTGTATGTATGTGTGGTGGGGAAGAAGAGGAGAGACAGGGATGGAGTATATTCAACTTCTTCATGATAGTCTTTATTTGCCTATCCTGTGGGAATCTCAAGTTCAAAATGGAACATATTTCCCCCTAAATTCACATAACATCAAGGGAGAAGAGGACACAGCTCCGTCCTATAGAGTTTGTAGCACCATAACACTGGTTCACCTGGTCTTGCCACCCTTAATTTCTTTATGTTCTGCCCTGCCAACTTAACCAGTTTTTTATTAGCTATTCTCACTGCCAACCCTCCTTATCTGCTTTCTCATCCTCAAGTAAACAGTGTCCCTTTAGACAATGCCTGTTAGTCTATATCCTGATGAAGATGAGTTCCACCACTGGCCCTCTTCCCTTCATGAAGTCCTCAGGGCCACTCTACCAAGATGTAGTCTTATTCCATGGCCAGCTTCTTTTCCCTGTCTCATTTGTAAAAGACTAAGAGTTTGCTATCATCTCTTACCTCTTCACAAAGGGGCAATCGAATGGGTTTGGGGCCATCCCATTTGCTAATGGGATGACTTGAATCTAATAAACAGAAACTTAGAATGGCATATAACTGGGACTTCCACTAATTCAGGCTTTCCTGTCATGAACTGATATTAAAGAAAACCACTCTCACCTCGTGCAACCTTAAAAAGCAAATCATACAAAACTAGAGAGACACTAGAAGACTCAGGGTAGAAAGGAGGGACCTTGCATTCTTCTCTCAAGCCCACCAAGCTAAGACCAGATTCCTGGCATGGAACTCCATCTAGGAAATGCCCCAAGTTCTTTAACTGGAGAAGTGGGAGTCACATTTCCTCCCAGTGAGTTCACTGGCCCCGAGGGCACTGTGCAGGATGGAACCTTGTATCTAAAAGGAGCTGGCCTTCCTGTGACAGGCCCAATTAAGCCACCAGCTGTGATCAATTATCCAAAAGGCCAATCAGGTGCAGGCATCTGGGTAGTGTGGGGGCTGGACTGGAATCTTCCAGAAAGCTAGCAGATTCTTGGCTGCCTAAAACTTGTATTCAATTTGTATTTATGGAGCCCCTCTTAAAACTCACATGGATCTTATTGAAGATCCTGCATCTGAGGGTATTAGGATACTAGAAGGAGGTAGCCAAGATCAGGGTTTGCCCTCTGAGAAGTGGTAAAGAGACACATTGAAGAACATTTTGTTACCTGTCCCATGTCTATTTTCTGTGGGGTGAGGAAAGGGTCCCTATGCTCCAAAGACCAGTGTCCATTATACTTTATTTGCACTCAGGAGAAAAATCTTCTTTTAGGAAAGGACCTCAAATTCCTCTACCTTTGACGTAACACTGACTGGTGCCATATTTTAGTTGTTTTCTACAAATATCTCTAGGTGATATAGCCTTGAGCTTTGTACTGGTTTCAAACCATGTTCCTCACAACCATCTAAATTCCATAGTTTCCACAGATTCTGGTTTGAGAGGCAAGTATGCCACAATTGGAAGTTTATGTAACATTTCTTTCCAGGTATTTAAAAGTTGTTTTTTTAAACTTTCTATGCTGAAGATTAAAGACTTAATTTGGGGGATCAGCCAACAAGTAGATAGATATTTTGGAGGAATGAGAAGTTTTCTTAAAGCTTTGAAATCCACCATACACTTTTCACTCACTCCATCAAGCCCTAATTGAAGTTCGATCTAGAGAAAGATATTGTTCTGGCAGATGTCAAAGAATCCAGTAAGATCACCTAAGATCTTGTGCTAGGAAGTCCAAATACAGACTCCTCTAATTCCTCCTCCTTGGAAGCTCTGGAGAAAGGCTGGAATGTTTAAGTCAGATAGTTCATAATTATTTCTATAGTTGAAGCAGCCCTCATATGAATACTATTTCAGCATGGCTGTATTTTAGAAAGCAGAGAAACACGGTATACTGCTTCATGCTATTGGAGCATCTATATATTGGAATTCAATTATGTTTCCTATCCTGCTTTTTGGGTATTAGTGGACAATGTTCATCATTCATTACTGAAAGCTGAAGATACTTGTCTCTTAAAATTTAATTTACCATTTTATGATTAAGTATTCTTGTCACAGGAAGCATATAGGAAGTTAAAAAAAAATGTAGCATCTTGCTATTAAGTTTATTCTCTGCCCTAGCTACTATGCTTGTGAGGTGTTGAAAATGGAGAAAGACTCAGTCCCTGTACTGAGGTACCTCATAGTCTAATGGAAGATACAGATCCTAATGTAATTCTAAGAAAACTGCAAGTGGGAACATAAGGTGGAGAGCTAAATAATGAATGCAAGTCTGTGGTAGGTTTTTGAGATGAGGTAGTGGAGAGAAGGAAGCTGTAGCAGAAAGACAGTGTTAGACAGAATAAATGAAAAGAAATCCACATTTAAACCCATCCTGATGAAATTTCTGAACACCAAGGATAAAACAAAGTTCCCAAAATTTTCCAGGGCAAAAAATAAAGGCAACTAGAAAGTCCAGGAAAAACCAAATCCTGTATAAGAAAAGTCATAGTTCAAACATGAAGCAAACAAATGTAGCATTTTGTGTGTCATTGAATACTTAGAGCTTTCTCTCTTAGGTATGTGGAATTACATGTTCTTCTTTATAGGTCCAATCACATTACTTGGGATTATGGTGGATAATCTTTACATAATCTTAATATAATTAATGTTTTTTATGGGCATGACAGAATAAACTAGGTTATACTGCCAATGACCCCAAGTCTCAGTTGCTTCCAACAATAAAAGTTTATTTCTTGCTCACCTTAAATGTCCATCACAGGTCAGCTGAGGCTCAGATGTATGTCACCTCCATTTTGGTATTCTGGAATATTGTCAGTCTCACGGCAGAGAGAAAAGAGATTTGTGATCCATGTTTCCTGACACTCGGCCTAGGAATTCATCACTTTAATCCACATCTTATTGGTCAACATCACTCCTTAGTTTAACATAAGGGATGTGTAAAATCTTCCCACAGGGAGAGGCACCAAAGGGATGAAATAAAAATATTTGGTGAATCGCACTATAAACTCCTATATTCCACCTTTCTAGTATTCAGTTACTCAGTAACCTCCTTTTTCCACACGCTGAACATTTTCATTCCATCTCCAAGAGAGACACCTAGAAGTCCCAAACAGGACTTGGTCTTAACTTTACTTATAAGGTAAAGACCAGTATTTCCAGGTGATATGAGGTACTCTCTGTATCAGGTCTGGATGTAGCTCTTTTTGATCCAAGCTGCAGGGACAAAGGGAGAAGCTATCCATCTCTCATATAACTTATGCAATGGTGGAATAAGAACAAGGAAACCGTAATATATACTCCTATTTGAAGAATGGGAGACACACAGATGTCACCAGTCTCTACAAATTCTAAATTCCCCTTGGACCTATGTTATTTGGGAGAGGGGAGTATGCCTAGATTAGACCTTGATTCCATTTCCTGGGAATATCTCCTAAACATTTTTCTCCTTAGTCCTTGGCTCTAACATTTGGGAAGTCTTTTCCTCTGTTCTCTATGTCACACAGAGAATTGTAAAACATGGCTTTTTGGAGGCTGAAGTGTTAGTCCCCACCTCAAGCTCAAGCAGGAAGGATGGGGGAAAGGCAAGCATTGTTTTAAGTCCTGAACAATCTCTTTTAATCTAGACTAGTGGGTTCTCCTGGTGGCACAATGCTTTCGACTTTTAACTTACCTATTTGGTTCTTGTCAAAGAGTTCCTATCCTGTTTTGAAATATGTGTCTGTAGATGTTTAATTGCTTGTACCTTGTCTCTATCTGATTTCTCTAGAAGATGCATTGTTAATCTCTTCTTGAGCCATTTTGCATCATTCAAAGGATTTACTAGACACTATCTTAATAAGTTAAGAAGTTTCAGCAAATGACATATGGCAACCCTTTAATTTGGTCCTTGACATAAGGCTAAGTTTTAGTAGGAATTTTTTATTCAAAGATATTCTTTTCCTATGCTTTATTGAGTAAAAAGGAGAATCAGTTGTATCTTCAAAACTATAAAAATCCCCAAGTTTCTGGATTTTCTGTCTCTCTTTTTCCCTCTTCCCAGACTGACCAATTCTTTTTGAGCTTATCTTTTTTTTTTTTTGGTCAAATGCATCTAATAACAACCAATAAAGCTTCTAAAATATTGTTTGCTCACATCTTCTTCTAAAGCTACAAGTTTTTTAAGGATATGGTTCTTCATCTTTTCATCTCCAATAGCAATTTCCTTGCTTTCCACTAATGAGCCCTAGAGTCAATGCAACTTATTTTAGTTTTTGTTGTTGCTGCTGTTGTTTACAACACTTTGTGTCCATTAACAACATTTCTATTAGTCAGGATGGGTAAGGTTATCCTGAGGTAACAAATGGCTCCAAAATATCATGGCTTGTGATAATAAAGTTCTCTTTCTTGTTTTCATTACATGTTCATTGTGGGGTGGCTGTCACTTTGCTTTATGTCATTTTCACCCTGGGACCAAGACTGTTGGTCTTGTTTGTTTCAGGCCACTACCTGAAACATTCATGATCTCAGAGAAGAAAGAGAAGAGACAGTGATACATATGTTATTACTCTAAACTTCTGCCTGGAAATGACACTTATCACTTCTACCCACATTGGGCAAAGCGAGTAATATGACTTCCTTCTGACTTCAATAGACAGGGATATATATTCTTCCCACAGAGAGGAAAATGAGAATATTTAATAATTGGTAATATTACTTACCACAGGTACTCTTAATTTTAGAGTCAACAGGAGTTAATTATAGTTATATCCTATAAAATGGAAGTACTAAAAACGTTAACCACATGAAAAGAACATACCTACAAAAGTGAGGTAAAAGTGTGTGCCATCTCCCTCCTTAACCAGAAGTCCTGCCTCAGCTTTCTGGTTGAGCAGGCTTTAGCCTCTACTCCTGGTGATTATACAATTTATCATGTGGATCAGCACACTCTTGAGAGGGAAAGTTGGTGCTACCAATAATGACATCAGGAAAACAGGTAAATACAGAGAGCATCCCGTGCAAACCAGGTGGATGATTCCCTTCCTGAGCTGCCTGCTCAGCTCAAGTGCCCAGGTACAGGTTTTGCTGGAACAGTATGAATTCTCAGTTGTGAAAAAATAACCTCTACGCATCAATCATCATTTGGCAGTGTGTAAGTGAAGGGCTGCCAGCACAACTGTTGGCCAAGACCCATGGCTGAATCCACATTTTTGACTATTGCTGCTGGCACCTAGAACCCACTTTTTTTTTTTTTAAAGATTTTCATTTATTTGACAGAGCACAAGTAGGCAGAGAGGCAGGCAGAGAGAGAGAGGAGGAAGAGGCAGGCTCCCTGCCGAGCAGAGAGCCCGATGTGAGGCTCGATCCCAGGACCCTGGGATCACGACCTGAGCCGAAGGCAGAGGCTTTAACCACTGAGCCACCCAGGTGCCCCTAGGTCCCACTTTTAACTGTTCAACCTTTGCTCTTGGTTTTTATGACTAGAATTCTGCACTTTTGGAATAATGAGCTTCAGATGGTATGGTTTTGCATGAGGCCTTAGATCAAGAAAATCACATGTTCATGGTATCTGAAAAGCTTTTATTTGCTCAACAAGGATTTATTAGGTATTTTACATGCTGGGCACTTTGCAAGACACTTGAGCCAAAGCAGAGTGGGTTCAGACTTCCAATGCACGAGTTTCAGGTAAATTTTACACAGCTGTGACTTTTCTGCCTAATGATGCAGATTTCTTAAGGGCACAGGTCAGTCCCCATGCTTTATATTATTCATAGAACCAGTCCCAGTGAGTAGAAGAAAGTTCAGAATATCTAATCGTACAAGATAAGATCATACTCTATTTAGTTTGGGACATAGCACGTGCTCATTTATTGTTAAATGAATGAATATTTATGTGTAATTTATTTATTCAGTGCTGTTTCCTGGGTAGAACAAAATATAGTTTCCCGTGCAAAGAAAAATAATCAATTGCTTAAGGAAGTCCAGTTGAGTTTGTTTCAAAAGTACTCTTACCGGAGAAGTTGGGGGCTACACTGATTCCTCTCATGAGGTAACGCTATCTTGCTCTTCTCAAAATCAGCAACCTTATAACAGAGGTCAAAGGGGAAGTGTCTTCCCCTAAGCCATATTTAGCACTGCCTTATTAGAATAGAAGCATCTAATGTAAGTTTTCTCCATCTCTTTTGAGATATTGGTCAGGAATCCATCATGACAGGGTTGTGCAGTATTTACGAAATTCTCAAGTTGAGGAACACATTTGCTCATTTTTTTTTTCACTCTGAAGTTGCTTCCCTTAACAGAGGGGCTGGATTTGGCTGTTCTCTCATGGTTTAAATTGCCCGCACCTCATTAGTGTTACCAGCATTTATTTAATAAAATCAAATCAGAATAGCATTTAATTTAGTTTTAATAGGATAGTTAATATATGTTAACTAAATATCAATTGATTATTAAAGTGGAGAGTGCTGAGGTGTAACAAATATGTGAGATATAAATCTTGTTGCTGTGCCATTAATTCAGAATTACATAAGCAATAAATGTCTAATTAGATTCTTAGTAGTGATGAGTTGTAAGCATTTATTGAGATTCCATAAGATCGATGTTACAGACTGGTGCTGAGGGCCACAGCTTAATTAACTCCTTCATTCTTATTTTCTCTTGCCTTTGCCATTATTTACTGTACAGGGCGCTTGAATGGAGGAATGGTGGTGGATGGGGGAGGTTCTGAGCACAGCGCCCTAAATGATTCCAGACCGACCAATAATGAGAGGACAAGGATGGCCATTCTTTCATAGGCTTGGATCCCAGGACTTTTGCTAATGCAATCACTGATTTCTAAGGTCTTTTTCCTACAGATAAGTTTGAAGATTCAGCATGAGGTGGCAATAGAGTCAGACCATTTGCATCAGGTGAAAAGTGGGCCCAGAATTAATCCCATCCTGCATGGGGGAAGAACAGAAAATCTCTTATGCAGTGTGATTTTAGGAGTCCTTGCTACTCCAAAAATATCTATCCTACTTCTCTCTTACACTGTCTAAAAATCATTATGCAATTATTCCTTTGGGCTCAGGTTACCCTTTGATTTCTGGATTATACAGGATGGGCAAAAAGTCTGGAAACATAGGTAATTATAGAAGATAAATGGGTAATTGTCATAAAAAGACACGACATGTTCAATGATTTTGCATAATGTACTCATTGCGTTGTTCCCTGTTAAAAATATATATCTCAACGCACTGTGCAAGATTACAAGAAACGAGATTTGTGAATGCAGTGTTTCCATCAATCCCTGTACATGCGCATGTGATCTGTTGCCTTATTTGTGTCTCTGATTTGCATCGAATAAACTTGTTTCTTTAACATGCCCCAGAAAAAGTAGCCAAGTGGGTTCAATCTGTAGAAAAAATAATTTATCTGTGTCACCAGATTTTATGACACCTTTACATTTTAAGCTAATACTAGACAGCTCTCTAACACCATTTGGAAAATTAATCAAACAATTTATTTGGCATAATGTCATGGAGACACACCTGAATTTGAGGTCTGTGTCCTGTTCCTAGCTGTATTAGCTCCTGCACATTAATCAACCTCACTGAGCAAATAATACTGATCCCATAGCTTAACTGGGGGGATTAAATGAGATAATGGATTAACAGTGCCCAGCACGTAGTTTCTTACATTTTCTGAATAAAATTGATGTTGATATCCTTTGTTCTTCACTGTTCCCCTCCAGCCCCTTCCTGACCTCCCATCCTATCTTCCTGCCTTTAATGCATGGACATTATCCCTTCTCTTTTCTTTCTTTCTTTCTTTCTTTTCCTTTTTTTTTTTTTTTTTTTTTTTTGCGGGGTTTGGGGGAGGTACAACACTATTTCTTAGATGGGTGTAGGGGTTAGTGCTCTGGAAGCCAGAGATGGGAAGTAGAGGAAGGACCCAGAACCATGGAAAGAGAAGGGGGCAGAATGCTAGGAATGTGATTCCTTGCTGCTCACATTTTGCCATGGCCAATCCTGGTCTAGTTCAGACTTCCAAGGGACCCAGCTACAGAGGTTGTAGGCAATCCATTGCTCTGTTGACAGGGGTTAAGTATATCTCAGAGCAACTGCTTTCTCTGCTGGAGCTTCCCTGGGGGTAGACTACTGCCTGCAAATTGCATTCCTAGACTAGGCAGCACTGAGAGTAGACCTCAGAACCTGCATGGGGGTAGACATTGGCTCTGGGCTTATAGAGTGGTTTAGGCATCGCTACTTTATTCATTCATTTACTTATTCATTGGCAACATCCCCTGGAATCTTCCTTTGTTTCAGGCCATCTGCTAATCTCTATGGATAGAAAGGTGATACAGAGAGGCAGCTCAGAGTTCCACATGCCCACATTGCCTTTCTTTGTACTTAGGAAACCCATGCCTGCTATAATAGGAACTCTCCAAAGGAAAGAAATCATTCAAATTCTCACCTGCAAATTCAAACTTAGTGAATAAGAAATTAACTATTTTCCTAGGAAATTTAATATCGGAAGCTATGGACAAATATTTGTTTGTTTGTTTTTCATCCTATTTGTTTATTTCTCTCCTTGTTCGTGAGAATTGGGGACAGGAATCCAGCTGTGGAAAAAGGTCTGATTACCCAGGATTTTTTTTTTTTTTTCATTTTTCTAGTTAGGTTGTTTCCTCTGCTAGTTATAATCTCCACCAAAAGTTAAGCAAGAGAAGGACACCTGGGTGGCTTAGTGTCTGCCTTCAGCTCAGGTCATGATCCCAGGGTCCTGGGATCCAGTCCCTCATCCAGTTTCCTGCTCAGCGAGGCGTCTGCTTTTCCCCCTGCCTTTGTGCTACTGATGCTCTCTCTCTCTCAAATGATTAAATAAAAAAAAATTAATAAAGTTGAACAAGAGAAGAAGAATTAATTAGGTACATTTTATTTTATTCCCTTTATCAACAAATATTTTCTATGTCCTCTCCTGTAGATTCAGTGTTCTTCTGAGCTCTATCACGGGTATAAAGAGACACAGGGAACATTCCCTGCCTTCATGGAGTTTTCTCAGACTTCTAAAAGACACAGAATTCACTAGTCTGCAAAGATGGAAACCAACTGTGTACAAAATGTGGTGGTTCTCGCCAGTATGAGCCCAGAGATGGAAAGCAACAGGATGCACTGGGTTCTCCAGGTAAAATATTGCAGGAAGGAAACCAAGGAAATAACTAAGTTCTAGGAGCATCCCATTTTTCTTTAAATTAACTATCCTTAACCCTCCAAACAAATCTCTGAGACAAGCATTAGCCCCATTTAATCGATGTAAAAACAGGCACAGAGAGGATATAGTCCTATTTCTTAACCTCTCTATAGTCCCACAGCAATTAAGTGTGAAACTAGAATTTGATTCGGAAACAATTTATCTTCAGAGCTTTCTTACGTAGAACACTCTGGACACCGAGTGGGGCTTGAACCAAGTCTTGACAGATGGGCAGACTTTGCCTCTTTGTGCAGGAGGACAAACATTTCAAGAAGCACTGGTCATTTGGGGGGTAGTAAGTTTTAAGGCTGATGACACCGAAATGCACTGGGGATAGTGAAAGAAAACATTTTATTTTAAGTGAGCTGTATTTCCTGGCATATTTCAGAAGAATCACTGGTATCAATAAATAGTGTTTCAAATAAACAATAAAAATAAATTTGGAGTTGTTCTAATGTTTAAGGGTTATAATGGTCAATAAACATCTAAACATGTTTATCTTCTTTATATGGTGTAGTTTTGCACGAGTTATATAAATCCATTGCTACGGCAGCTCCACTTGGAGGGTGCTGCACAGTGTGGCCCAAGTGAGAAGTGGATCAGCTGCACACTGACAACAGCAATTTGAAATATTTTGTGATTTATGTGATTCAGGAACAAACAAATACTTTCTGGGGAATGTGGACCTTTGAAAGTGAGGGAGTAGTTTAGCAATCAACCAGCAAGATGTATAAATCATGAGCCTACGTCCTCCTAATGAGCCAGGCTCAAACTACATAAAACAAAATTTAAGAGAACCACAAAGAGAGGCTAATCCAGGATCATAGCGGGAGATTCTAATATATTTCTCTCAGAACTCTACAGATCAAGTAGACAAAGGAAAACTAGTAAACGTGTAAAGGATTTGCACAACCTAACTTAAAAGCTCGATCTAATGGTAGATACAGAACCTTGTACACAATAGACCAAGAATGCATTCTTTTAAAGCACCCATTGAATGTTTATAAAAATTAATCACATACTAGGTCATGAGAATAGTCTCAACAAATTCCAAAGACTATATTCATATGGTCTATGTTATCTAACCACAAAAAAATAATTAAATTAGAAAAAAAACAATAAAAGACAGTTATAAACAATAGCAGCTGTCATATTTAGGGGGTAGACATGCTTCTAAAAAACTCAAGTGTTAAAGAGGACAAGTATAGAAATTAAAAACTATTTAGTACCCAGTTAAAACAATAGTATTACATTTTAAAATGTAGCTAAAAGTAGTACTCAGTAGAAAATTTGTTGTCTCTAAGTTCAATTCTCTGTCAATAAAACGTGAATTGGATTTTTTAGGAAACTTAAAAAGTTGTACTTTTCATAAGGAAGTCAGAAAATACCAAAATATAGTCAACAGCTTAAACTATTCTCAAATAAGAACAGAAAATGCAGACTTGTGCTACCTTATATCCAGATTAGTTATAAAGCTGTAGTAATTAAGGTAGAGTAGGTTGGTATTAGTACATGGGTAGAAAAATAGATCACCAGAACAGAATAGAGAGCCTAGGAATGAAACCAAGCATATGTAGGCCCCAGTTTTGTAATAGAGGAGGGGGAAAAATGAGATAAATCAGAGAGGGAGGTGAATTAATAAATAACCCTTCATATGAAAAATTGGTTTTCATATAGAAAATGTAAAATTAGATCACCACCTCACATTATGCATAAAAACAATCTCCCAGTGTATTAAAAAACCATAATATGAAAAAAAAACCTAAAAACTATTAGAAGAAGGTATTAGAGAATATTTTAGAATCTCAGGATAGGAATGATCTCTCTAGCAAAATAGTAAAAGCTTAAATCGAAACAGAAAAAAATATTAAATTTGACTACTCAACGTATTTTAAAGGCACAATAAATTTAAAATATAACTGACAAAGTAGAAGGAACAAAGGTACTGTATTTTAATGCATATGGCAGACAAAAGACTATCATCTAAGATGACCTATATTACATATAAATAAGAAAAAGACTTAAAAAAAAAAAGCCTAAAAGAAAATCATCAAGGATACAAATAGTCAATTCTCAGAAGAGTAGATCTGAATAGCCAAAATAAAAAAAGAAAATGGCATGCATGTAAATGTAAATGAGCACAAGTAAAACTGGGAAAATCTGAAGAAAATCGGTGATATGTCACTGTCAATATCCTGGATGTGATGTTATATTGTAGCTCTGCAAAATGTTACCACAGGGAACATGACAAAATGTACAAAGAATCCCTTCACTTTGGGACGCCTGGGTGGCTCAGTTGGTTAAGCGGCTGCCTTCGGCTCAGGTCATGATCCCAGTGTCCTGGAATCGAGTCCCACATCGGGCTCCTTGCTCAGCGGGGAGCTTGCTTCTCCCTCTGCCTCTGCCTACCACTCTGTCTGCCTGTGCTCATGCTCTCTCTCTCTCTCTCTCTCTAATAAATAAATAAAATTAAAAATCTTAAAAAAAAAAAAAGAATCCCTTCACTTTATTTCTTACAACAGCAAATGAATCTACAGTTACCTCAATAAAATTTTTCTATAAAAATATAAATATAAAAAGATACTCTCACTGGTAATCAAAGAAATTCAATTTTTAAACAAGATACTATCTTACACATGTAAAATTGATAAAAATTAAGAACTGTGACTATAACCAAGGTTGGCAAGGAAGTGTCTATTTAGAGAAAAGGGAATTCTAGTATTTTGCTGGTGGGAGTGTAATTTGAAGAATAATTTTGCAATAACTCTTAAAATTGAGAGTGTGCAGACTCAACAAATTTCCTTGTAGGTGTATATCTGGATGTAGTATTTTGCATGTGCCCAAGGGGACATATACAAGGATGTTATGTAATATTAAAAAATTGAAAACAACTCAAACACTCATGAATGAAAGAGTGGTTAAGTAAATTGTGGTATATAATGGATTACAAGACAATAATTTTTTTTTTAAAGATTTTATTCATTTATTTGACAGAGAGATCCCAAGCAGGCAGAGAGAGAGGAGGAAGCAGGCTCCCCTAGAGAGCAGAGAGCCCGATGCGGGGCTTGATCCCAGGACTCTGAGACCATGACCTGAGCCGAAGGCAGCGGCCTAACCCACTGAGCCACCCAGGCGCCCCCACAAGACAATAATTTTTAAAATGAATGAACTAGGTTGTTATGTACAGACACGATAACTCTTACAGGTACAACACTGATTGAGAAAATCAAAATGCAGATGTTGCATTCACTATGAACCCATTCATTGTAAGTTTTTCTGTATTGTTTATAAAATCGTATGTAACAAGATATTAAAGAAAGTTTCTTTCTGTTTCAGTTTAAAACTGGAGCCCCAAGTCAAAAAGCAGATGTGGTCCCACATTTTTAAATAAAGCCCAGCTTTCTGGTGATTGATCCCAACTTTAATCTTTGAAAAAAAAAAAAAAAAAGGAGCGGTCAAGAGAGAGCATGGGGAATAGAGAAAGGTTTGCTTTGGAATAAGCATCCAGCTTTGGAATAATGAGAGTCCCCCTTCTATCATTCTGAGAAAGGTGAGGTGCACAGTTCCATCTCTTTTTTTTTTTAAGTTTTTTTTTTTATTAGCTTTTTTTTTTTCAGCATAACAGTATTCCTTGTTTTTGCACCACACCCAGTGCTCCACGCAATCCGTGCCCTCTCTAATACCCACCACCTGGTTCCCCCAACCTCCCACCCCCCGCCACTTCAAACCCCTCAGATTGTTTTTCAGAGTCCATAGTCTCTCATGGTTCACCTCCCCTTCCAATTCCATCTTAAGTCAGATGAGAGGGGCTTTCGTGGGACCTCTTGGAGGTTGGTGGTCTACGAGCTGTTTGTTGAACATGGTGGGCTGGCATGAGGCAGAACCTGAGCAATCAGGGGTTCAGAGGACATGGCTGGGGCTCAGTGTTCCAAGGGCCCAAAAGGAGAGAGGCTGTGCTGGGAATGGCCTGGACCAGAGTCAAGAGTGCATGAGTATTTCCCAGAGACAAAATGAGCCATGAAAAGGAGCCTGCCATTGATTGACTGATTGATTGACTGACTGATTGATTGATTCATTCATTCATCCATTCAACAAATACTTACTAAATGCCTATTATGTGCCAAGCACAATTTTAAGTATTTAAATCAGTAACCAAATAGGTACTGATCCTCGATCTTAGGGAGCTTATATTTCAGTTGGGAGAAGCAGACTAGAAATAATAAACATAAGAAATAATTGAATGATACAGTATAATACAATGTGATAAGTAGGACAGGAAAACTAGAGCAGAGTAAGGGGCATTGGGAGTTCTACGGAAAGGTGGGTGAATGGGTGCAGTTGTAAATAAGGGCTGCAGAGAAGGCTCTATGGAGAAGGGAAGATTTGGGCAGACTTGGAGGGGTAAGAGAAGCTGCCTACTATGTTTTGGGCAGAGAAACTAGCCAGTTAGAATGCCCTAGAAGGAAGCAGGAACAGCATGTTCACGGGGCAGCATGGGGTCAGAGGCTGGAGAGGAGGGAGCAGGGGTGACAAGCAAGAGAAACAGTCTGAGGTCGGAGAGGTAATGGTCCAGCAACATGGGGAAAAGGGTGAGCAGCTTATGAAGGACCCTATAGGCCCTTCTGAGTTCTTTGGCATCGACACTGAGTGAACCCTGGATTCCTGCAGGGCTTTGAGCAGAGCGGCTGGTATGATCTGCTTGTGTTTCAAGGACCTTCTTGTGTGTCACTAGCTGCTGCACTGAGAATAGACTGTGCCATGGCCGAGGGTGGATGAAGGGTGACCCAATGGGAGGATTCGTCGCAGTGAACCAGGGGAGAAACGGTGGAGTTTAGGTGACGGCAGTAGGTGTGAAGGTGGTGAGAAGCAGGTGGAGTCTGGGAAAAACCCAAATGCAAACGAGTGTGAACTTCCGTGAGAACAACTGGACGGCCGCACCGAAAGACACAAAAGGACACTAACAAATAGAAGACATACCATAGCCTAGGAGAGGAAGACCACATCGCACAGACGACAATTCTCTGGTAATTAATTTGGAAATATAATGCAGTCCCAAGAAAGATACTGACAGTGTGTAAGGTTATTTAAATTAGACAGACTGATTCTAACATTTGACAGTACGATAAGAAGAACTGTCTTCATGGGAAAGCACATCAGAAATGAAGAGAAAAGATAAATGACAAGTTGGGAACAAAATTTCCAATTGATATAACTGATTTTGTTAATATAAGACCTTCTACAAATAAGAAAGCAAGTTGACAACTCAATGGAAAAAGGGGCCAAGAAAAAGAGATGAACAGTGAAAAGAAAATACAGATCGATTTTAAGCACATGAAATGCTGCTCAAGCTCACTTAGAATTTGCTTTAAAAAAAAAAAAACCCACAGTGTGATACTGTTGTCACCTGTCAGGTGGGCAGAATGAAAAAAACAAAACAAAACACCACTGTGGGCCAGATTCCAGGAAATGGGCTTGCTCCTCCATGGCTAATGGAGGTGTCCACTGTTGCTCCCTCTGAAGACTAATTGAAAATGACTATCCACAATCAAAATGCCTCCAATGTCCTTTGATCTAGAAATACCACTTTTTGGACTTCCCTGGAGATGTGTCTTCATTGGAGAGAAATAACAGATGTATTGGAGTCTTCACTTCAGTATTGTTTCGAATATACAGAAATTAAAAGCTGCTTAAATATCTATAGAAAAGGGACTGGATAAGTAGGGTTCATCACAGCACTCGACAAGGGACCACGAGAGCTGTCCAAAACCATGAGGCAGTGATACACGCCAATGAGCAAATCTCTCTGAGATACAGTCCGTGGATAAAGCAGAACAGATCAGTGTATAAAACATGTGCAAGTTTGTTAAAGATATACATATGTGCTGTACGTTCCTGGAATAAGGTAACGGGGTGGTCGCCTCTTAGAACGGGGAACTGGGCAATCAGAGGGAGAGACTTTTTCCACCATGGGCACGGTTGAATTTTATATCATGGGCTCGATTTGCTGATTTAAAACCGTAAGTGATTTTTAAACAGTCATAGTCAATGTGTGAAGAGCACAGGAAAATGGATCAAAAAAGATCAAGAAAATTATGGCTTTAGGGGTGTCATCACGATTCTCTGAGGTGAGTCCGGAAATGAAACTAGTCAACATTTAAGTGGAACTGGGTTGGGTTTTTTTGTTTTTTTTTTTCCCTTCTGCAAATTCACTTGAAATCCACCAGATGGCACAAGAAAATACAGTGTGAACAGAACTGGAGTGGTTGGTGCAGGTAACAGATCGGGGTATGTGAGAGACCAGACTAAGGAGAACAAAGTCGCTCCAGACTGAGTCCTGATGCCTTCAAATTTCAGTCTAGCCAAGAGGGGGGGAGGGGTGGAGGCTGCTCCTGTCGCATGCCAGACAGGTGATGCTGGGGCATCTTCAGGTGCTGCTGGTGGTCACAGACGTGGAATTATCTGTATGTCACAACCTCGGCATGAAAGGCTTATTGAGCGCTCAATTCTTCCATGTAGAATTCTCTTTCTTTTTTTTTCTTTCCTCCTTAATCCATACTTAATGCCTTATGAAAAGAGGTATTTGTTTCTTGGTAAGCCACGTTTCTTTAATTAAAGGAGGAGAGTTGGGAGAGGTCTACTGGAAAAGGAGAAAACTCTGGTTTCACAATATGCACTATTTATGAGGGTGCTTTGCTGTTGAAACCTATTAGAGGCCAGCCCGGCCCCGTTTGCCTCTTGCCCTCCCAGGAGACAATTACTGTCCTGCATAACAATTTGAAGCAAATATCGGATGTGGTCGGGAGAACAGTTGCGGCCCTCTCTCCAGCGACCGTTTCTGCTTAGATTTCTTAATTGTTTCCACCACTTCCTTTCCTTGGCTTGTGGCCTTCTGGGTTCCGCAGGATCCTGAATTTTAATAAAAGCCTCCCATCCCCACTGGAACTCACATATGCAGGCAGACGCCCCCTGGACCCTAGAGACACAGCACCTTAGAGCAGTGCTTTGGGCCAAATTCATTCAGCTCTGGGGCACTTGGGCCATCTTCTCAATGCCACACCTTCACTTTCTGGGCCAGTGGGAAGAAGGGACAATGGGTCCAAGCCACCCCTTGCCTCCCCTTGTCAGCACAGCTCTCCCTCCTTCCAGCCCTAGTGTTCTGGTTTGTTCTTAGCCCCCGAGGAGACGTTTGCCAATTGCTCTCTTCTCTCATCTTCCTTCAGGTCTGTTTGCAGTGTGGCCTCCTGGGAGACTTTAGGAGGATGGTAAAACAAGGCATCAAAGAAAGAAATCAGGCAGGACGATTGTTTAGTGGTGTGATTTTTAGCACTGAAGTACCTAAGCAGGGAGACGTGTTGGCAGGGGGACACTGAGAGCTACCACACCGGATGACCCACTTTTTTTTTTCTTCACTCAAATGAGAGACCAGCCCTGCGATGGCTGCTGCCTCTGATTTGCAGGCAAGATGCTGTAACAGGATTTGGGAGCAGCCTGGACCAGGTGTCCGTGTGCGGGACCAGAAATCAGCTGAGGCTCACCTCAGCCCTGTGACCTCAGTCTGGGAACATCCTTACTGTGCTGAGCCTTGGTCTGCTTATCTCTGCAATGGGGCTGACTGCATCGGCCAAGCAAAGAAGTATTGAGAAGAGGAATGCAATCAAAGAACTTATTTTAAGAGATTCTGCAGGTTGCAAATGTTCTACATCTACAGGATGTCAAAACAGCAACTTAAACCACCCTGCAACTGGCTTATATAGTGGGAGGGGCACTGGTCAAAATCTTAGGGCTATGGTGGGAATCTACGAACCTGGCTTGGTGGCTTCAGCGGGATGGGAGGCGAGCAGAGCCCAAAGAGCCAGGCACGGTTGAGACCAAGTGCTGGGTGATGCTTTGTCGGACTGGGCTGCACACAAGTGAAAACTCCTGCTGGAAACTGCCTTTTAGGGAGCTGAGACCTTTTAGTGAAAATACTATGCAAAATGATGCTGGAGGTGTCACAGCAGTGTTCCTTGCCCAAGAATGACAACCCAAAATGCAGAACGTGCCTTTCCCTAGTAGTATCTTAAACAGTTCTGAGCATTTGCCGGCGATGTGCCCCATTTCTTTGTTTTGCAAAGGTTTTACAAAGGTTTTGCAAAAGTTTTTACAAAGGGTTTTACAAAGGTAGTCTTTTTACAAAGACCTGCACACACACACTACTTCTGCAGAACAACCATCTAGGCAAGCCGCGTCAGGTACGCTTCCACTGTCTGTAGCGGGATTTCTTCCGGTTTATTTTTCAGAGACCATCTCACCTTCCCGGCAATAGTCGTGGGCTCCCTGACGTGTTTCAGGAGCATTGTGTAGATGACAAAGAGCTCTGGCAGATAAAATCTGCCACCCCGCACGGAGCACTCCACAAGAAAGACGTTACCTCTTTTACAGATGAGGAAACAGGCACAAAGGGATTTGCTGATGTGTCCAAAGTTGTAGCATGTGCCAGAGCCAGAATTAGGACTCAGCCCTCTGTTCCACCCCTCCTTCAGCGACGCCATGTAAGAAGTCCCGACAGTCCCAGAAGCATGGAGTTTCGCCATGCTGAATGAGAGAAATGACACGTGGCATCTGTCATGCGACATTTCATCCTGATTCATTCAACGCTGTGCACCAGCTTTTCTAAAATGTGTTGGAATGTGTAGCCCTAAGACTCTGGCAGGAGTGGCGGGGGGCCAAGGGGGAGAGGTAAGAAAGAGCCTTTCCTTGTCCAAATACATCTGGAAATGCTACATGCTATACCCCCTGCTTTCCCACAATGCACACATAATCATCTTAAAGGCCTCGAGATGTCTGTTTTACCTTATTTGACTGCATATTTCCCATGCTTATTTGGGCACAGACTTCTTTATATAACATCTATTAAAATCCTGCAGAATTAGTGTGCTGTGCATGAAATACACTTTTGGAGAAGTGTATAAAAATGATGTGAGGGAAGTTGAGAAAGTCAGAGAAAGTAATCAGAGGAGATGTAAACTAGGCAAGAAGAAACCTGTGAGGACAGAGGGGCAGCCTGGGTGAAGGACATTCGCCTGGGGTCTGTGGGCTTGGTGCTGCACCTGTGTGTCCTCTGCCTCCGACAGACCCTCCGTTCTTGTCTCACTCTCAGCTTCAATCTCCCCACCCCTGAACTGAACAGGCTTGCTGGGGAGATCTCCAAAGTTGTTTCTCACCATAACAGTCCGTCAGTTTTTCCCAGGAGATCCTGAAACTTAACTCCGTGTCAAACATTTTACTTGATCTAACTTGACACTTACAAAAAGTTGTGAAAATGATCCACAAGTTCCATATACCCATTTCCCAGATTCATTCATTGTTTACATTTCCTCCGTTTGCTTTATTGTTCTCTGTCTCATCTTCTTTTTTCTGAACCCTTTGAGGGTAAGTTGGAGACATCGTGTCACTTTATCCTTAAATACTCCAGGGTTAATTTTCCAAGAAATAAGGCATTCTCTTATATATGCACAGTACATTTATCAAAATCAGGTACTTATGTTGATACAAGACTATTAGGTAAGTCACAGTCAATAATCAGATTCCATCAATTTTCCCAATAAGACATTTATAGCTATTCTTTCCCCCCTGATCTCTGCTACCTTCTCATAGTGGGTCAGGTTTAGATGGAAATTCTTTATCTACCTAAAATGAAGTCAATAGATCATCCTGTTTCCCCTTTCCTCTTGTTTTAGTACTGGATAGAGGGGCAGAAGAGACGGGCTGAGAATGTTTGGAAAAGTGTTCAGAAATAAACCATGGCCTTATATTGCTCTGCACAAAAGCACATGGCCCCTGTGTTGATCTGTCTTTATTGAGAACCATAGAGATTTACAGTGATAAAACCTGTTTGGTTCATGTCAAAAATTAACACTTTCTGAAAAAAAATTTTTAGTCATTCATTCCTTTATTCATTTTCACTGGGGATATATCTCTCCTTAGATTGCAAATAATTTTGAATTATATCAGGCAATTTCAAGGCATGGTGAGAGACTCAGTTGGCTAGAGAAGGTTTATACAGAAAAAGAGTGGAAGATGTGCCTAGAAAGGTAGGTTTGGGACAAGCCTTGAATTAAGTAGGTCACCTAGGATTTTAGTCTTTCTTCTTTTCCCTAGAGAGAAAGATTACATCATGATCTTCCAGCACTATAGGGCAGCTGAAAGAGCACAGACTTTGAAAATCCTAGGGACCAAATCTCAGTTCAGTCATTTATAAGCTGAGTATCTTCTCTGACCTCTCTGAACCTCATTTTGTAAAATGTAGCTGTTAATAATGCAGACTCAGAGGTGGGATTCGATGAACTCACAGTGCTAGTCTTCCGTTTCCCCAACTCTGCATCTCTCATATCCCCAAGTTCTCTCCTATATATTTTTTTAAAGATTTTTATTTATTTATTTGACAGACAGCTCCCTGCTGAGCAGAGAGCCTGATGCGGGACTCGATCTCAGGGCCCTGAGATCATCATGACCTGAGCTGAAAGTAGAGGCTTTAACCCACTGAGCCACCCAGGCACCCTAGTTCTCTCCTATATTGAATGCTGAAAATCTAATATCAACTCACAAGGGTTTGTTGTTTACCTGACACCTATAACTTGGGGTGTGGGGAGGGATGAGGAGGAGTTCTGGAATAAGCATATCCTGATGCTGTAAAATACCTCAATCTTAGTGGCAATTTTGACATTTCAGCCCAGAGTTTTATTTATTTCCCTCCGATGTGTATTTGGTAGCCCTCCTCTTTACCTTTTTCCCAAGATTCCCTCAGTCTGGTTGGAGACCTTAAACATGCTAATATAGTCTCATGATAAAGGGTCCCAATGCAGGTGCTGAGGAAATGGAGTCAAGGCTCTCCCTTCCTCCTTGAGGAAACAGGCTGGGTCGGGTGCTAGGGGGAAGTGCATTGGAAAACATGTGTGCGTCTAGTTGGGAAGACTTCCTTTTCTTGCTCCAACTTTTGCAGAGGTTTTTACTCTCCTTAGAGACCCATTTGGGAAGAATTTTGGCCAGGTCAGGGGTCTGTGGGAGACCATTCTTCTCTGGAGCTGGAGCTGGGACTGGAGGCCAAAGGAAGCATCATTGCAGGAGTAATCAAGTATATTGTGTCTTTGGTTCTGGAAAATTAATTCCAAAAGGCACGTGTAGCCACCATTCTCATCCTTTTTAAAAAGCAAATAATGGACACATAGCCAGCAATAGCCAACAAATGCCAAATATACCCAAGTCCATCATGTGAATCGCTGTAGAGAAAAGCCAGCGACCCTTGAACCCTTCTTCTGGCTTCAGGTGGGTGGTAAAATAATAAAGGGGGGGATCAGAACAAGATGAAACAAAAATGATAAATGGAAACCATTTTCTTTCAAGGGGCTCTCAAAAGAAGCAGTGTTTCCCCAGCACCACCCCCATGCCTCCCAGCCCGTATAGACTTGCTCGACACAATGACTGGCATTTCCGTTCTCAGGTAGAAATACTCCAAGTAAAAAACTTGCTCGTGCAATTGTGTTGTTATGGACTCGTGTGATATGTCTGATGAATTGAGTTAATTCATTTTTTAACTTAACTGCCAAGATGTGATGGTTCACACTGAAAGCATGAATAACCATTTTGTTCCTTGAATGACTCCAGTTTAATGCCTCCTGATGTCAGTGTATTTTGCCCAGGGTAAAAATTGCCAGATGAATTATTCACTGCTTGATGGAATGAATGGGACCATGTTTGCCCACAAAATGTTAGCTGTGGTTATCTGACACGATGGGGCACAGCAGATGCCTACAAAGGACAATGGATAATTTAGAATGTGGTTCTAAGGACCCAGCCATTGCAGTTAAGTACTTTAGAGGAAGCATAGCAACTTTTTGTCTTGTGCCACACATTGAGATGGCCTCAGTGAGCCAAGAAAACCCTTGGCCTTTAACAAAAAATAAAAAATTTTTTTAAAAATCTAGGTATGGTTCTGCAATGGACATTTTTGTCTTTGGTTAAATCTTGGATAGTGGAGAATAGAAGGTAGTGGGGGGAGGAAAAACATTTAATAAGGATTTAAAATAAATGAGGAAATTAGTGATTTCACCAATGTAAAAATCAAATATTTTTGGTGAAGGAGAAATAATGTATGATTAATAATAAAGAATCTGAACTTCGATTCTTGAACCAGACTCCCTTGGCTTAAGAGCATTTGGGGTGAGTTATCTTCCTGACTGTAGTGCCCAACCTTGCCACTGAAATGCTTCTGGCTTAATCAGAACAATTTATAATGTGGAGAGGCAGTTAATGCAACTTAGTGGGAGCTGATAAATGAACCACTGAGTTTAGTTATACAAATAAGTGGGACATTAATCTTGACTTTGTATTTCCCCATTGGGTTCACTTTATAACCATTTGTGATATTATGAGTGACAGGAAGGAATGATTGGCAGATTTTAATGGTTGACAAAACTTTTCTAAATGTCTTTGAACTTTACAAACAAGACAAATAAGCCCTGAGATTGAAATACAGATTAAACTGGCTTCCATCCTTCCAGCGTTCATAACTTACTATAACTGGTGGGCAACTTGTTAAGTTAGCACGGCATTCAAAATCCACCCAGAGACAGAGCTGAAATCACAGCTGGGTTTTAGGGCTCTCCACAGCTGAGTTGGGTAACTCCAGCTGGCCTGCTGGCAACTGTGTCCTCATTGTAAATCTGCTGGAGAGAGAGTGTCCACCCCTGGTTCAAATAGTTCTGGCCAAGAGGTAGAGTACACGCCTGCAAGTTTCCATCTCTGTTGTGGACGGAGAGCTAATTCTCAGAGAAGGGAAATCAAGAGCTGGAAGGTCACCCATGAGAGTCAAATAATGGCCCCCAAGAGATGTCCATGCACTTTCCAATTCTCAGAAACTCTGAGTCTTACCTCGTTTGGCAAGAGGGATTTGCAGATGATAGGTTAAGGATCTTGAGATGGCAAGATTACCTTGCATTATCTGGATGGGCCCTAAAGGTAATCACAAGTGTCCTCATGTGAGGGAGCCAAGAAAGTCAAAGGAGGAGGTAGGAGAAGTGAGAACAAAAGTAAGATGCTGGAGTGCTGGGAGGAAGGAGCCATGAACCAAGGAATGCAGGCATCCTCCAAAAGCTGGGGAAGGCAAAGAAACACATTCTTCCTCAGAGACTCTAGAAGGAACCATCCCTGCCCACACTCTGACTTCAGCTCAGTGAACTGATTTTGGTTGTGTGGCCTCCAGAACTGTGAAAGAATACATGTATGTCCTTTCGAGCCACTGAGTTTGTGGTAATTTGTAACCGCAGTGATAGGAAAGGAATCCAACTTCCAAAAGGTTCCTACTTCATTCCTTCCGTTGTTGTCATCCTGCTCCGCACCCCCACATCAGTTCTAAAGCCTAATTTCTTGGTGTCGTCCTATAGTCTTGTTAGTTTGCTGCAGAAGAGCTATTGAAATATAGACCCTCGTGTCACTTCCTCCAAATCAGAAGACTCTTAGTGTTTGTGGTATTATTGTGCTCAACTGAAAGGTCTGTTTCCAAAGGAAGTGGAGCCTTCCACTTTACATGGGGTGAGGCGCAAATAACTGTTGATGGAAGAAGAAATAAATGAAGGAAGGAAAACAGAAAAAAGCCATTGAGAATCAACATGTAACTCTACTGTTTCTGTTTTAATGTTAAATGAATTTCAGTGCTACATCTCACTTGAGGAGAGAATAAATGCGGAAATCCACCCCTGGGTTTTAAATTAGCCTTTGTTCTCATTTGAGTCTAATAAAAATGCTTAAGGAAAACCTGATTTTGTCCTCCGAAATAACTCTTTGAGCATCTTTTGGATATGTCTGCAGAAGATATGTTTTCTTTTTACTTATTTCCCGCTGCATCAGTGTCAACTAGATCATATGTCCCTACAAAAACCCACTTTGTAGGGAGAAGCATGTCAAGTCATTACAATGATCCTGCTAGTCTCGTTAGAACAGCCCGAGACCTAATCTTGGGTCTTTGATTCTCAGCTATTTTCCCTGTTCTTTTTTTCAAAGAGAAGGAGAGAGAGGCCAGGTAAGGGACAGGGAGGGAGAGAATCTTAAGCAGGCTCTACGTCCAGCCTAGAGCCTGACCTGGGACTCGCTCTAACAACCCCGAGATCATGACCTGAGCTGAAATCAAGAGTCAGATGCTTAACTGATTGAGCCACCCAGGGGACCCAATTTTCCCCATTTCTTAATGGGGGGGGTGGAAGAGTTAGCAATTATTAAACACTCTAAATCTCCTGAGCTTTTATTGACAAATTCCAGGCCTTCTCTGATCTTCATTCTCCCTCAATAATGACCATCTTGAAGCTGTCTCTTCTTCTATCCCTGTCACTTTGTTCTTCCCTGACTTCCCTCCAACCTGTCCGGTCGTCATGCCTCTGCTCCTCTTCCGTACCTTTCTCTTTAACTGTAGGCATCTCTCCCGTTCAAGTACTCACTTCCTGCTCTCTTTCTTCTCTGTGTTCACTTTCATTGTGATGACAAGATAAGACTCTCTTTTCATCCTGATCTCCAACCCAGTATTTAAAATCAGGGGTGTCTCGGTGACTCAGGAGGTTAAGGGTCTGCCTTCGGTTCAGGGTCCTGGGATCAAGGTCACGATCTCAGGGTCCTGGGATCAAGCCCCATGTCTGGCTCCCTGCTCCGTGGGGGGCCTGCTGCTCCCTCTCCCTCTCTTTCTGCCTGCCACTCTGCCTGCTTGTGCACTCTCTCTCTTTCCCTATCAAATAAATAAACAAATAAACAAATAAAATATTTTAAATAAATAAATTAATTAATTAAAACCACCCACCAGACAACGCTACTTGGGTAGGTCATCACCTATCATACACCAGCAACCTTCAATACACACAGGGTCTCTTCTGTCCTAGGCTCCTTGCATATGCTGTTCCTTATGGAAGCAGTCTCTGACCACCATTGCTCTCCATTGTAGGCTCTCTTAGCACCTGGCCAAGAAAAAGAATTATTTAAAATATTTTTTTGAAGGAAAAAGGAAGAAATAAAAAATAAAAATTAGTCCCTCTTTAAGAAGACGTCCGTTTCAATTAAAGGGAAATCATAAAGCACATCAATTGGGACTAAAAATATGTTGTTTTTCAGAAACCATGTTGTAAAATACTTACAAGGAAGCTGAATTTACAACTTAGTGAACTGAACCAAGAACTTTGGTTAGGTGACTCAGTGACTAAATAAAGGTTCTAAGAATGATCAAATATGATATGCTCTGCTTGCTAGCATGCAAAGTTGTTATGCTCTTTTAAGACAGAGCTTGTCATTACCCATCTGACATTTAAACCTCAATGTTTAGATAATTGTGGAAAAGCATAAACCATGGCTGGTGTAGAAGACTGTTCATGAATTATATCTATTGTTAACCATTTTAGATAAAACTGAACTTAAAATGAACTCTCTTCGGTTTTTAAAAAAATATGGCTCACCTCTTCTGCCATATAGGTGATTTTTGAAAAAATCTCTTTTGGGGTGCCTAGGTGACTCAGTTGGTTAAGTGTCTCCCAGATCATCATCCCACGGTCCTGGAATGGAGCCCTACATCATGTTCCCTGCTCAGTGGGGAGTCTGCTTCTCCCCCTCCCTCTGCCTTCCCCCAACTCTGCTCATGCTGTCTCTCTCTCTCAAATAAATAAAATCTTTAAAAAGTAAATAAATAAAAAATAAATTTAAAAGATCTCTCTTATGATAGAATTTACATACCATACAATTCACTCATTTAAAGCGTATAATTCAATTCAAAGTTATACGACAGTTACCATGGTCAAGAAATCCTGTACATCTCTACTGTCATTACCTAATCTTTCCAGCAATCCCCCTCCCCCAGCCCTAGGCGACCACTAATCAGCTTTCTGACTTGTTGGATTTGCCTATTCTGGACATTTCATATAAATGGAATCATACAATATGTGATACTTTGGGACCAGCTTCTCTCACTTAAGAAAATGTTTTCAGAGTTCATCCATGTTGTGGCATGAATCAGTACTCCGTTCCCTTTTATGACTGAATAATATCTTATTGTATGGATGTACTACATTTTATTTGCCTATTTATCAGTTGATGGACCTATCCGTTGCCTCCACTTTTTGGCTTTTGCAAATAATGCTGCTGTGAATGTGGAATGGTTTCTGAACTCTGAGAGCTGCTTGCTCCTTTCTTTCCTCCCTGTAGTCATTTAAAAATAAAAGATGGCTTGAATATTTCTAAATCTGAAACTACAACACAAAGTATTTTTTATTCTTTGACAACTCTACAGAATTTATTACACCTATCGTTAGGTAGTAAACGACATGTAACTAGGCAATGTTGGTCTTTTCCCTTCTCTGTGAGCTCCTTGAGACCAAGGGTCACGTGCCTGTACCCCAGGCACCTGGCCCAGCAATTAGCATGTATTAAATGTTTCTCACCTAATTAATTTTCCTCGGCCCCTAACCCCAGATTGGCCACTCCTGTCCAGTTCCCCATTTCTATAAATGGCATTACTGTCATCTCAGTTACTTGAAATCCAGATCAGAGCTAGAGTTGACTCTCTTCCCTTTTGCATTCTTCCTCTACATCTGACCAGTCAGCAATTTTCTTGAAATTGTTTTTCAGAGATTTGGAGGATGAGTTCTGATGGGAAAGGTATCTATAAAAGTCTGTGGCAGAAAATAAAAAGGTTCAAAGAGGAATTTCCTGAGGTTGATTCTCAACATTTGTGTGCATTCCTTTTTTACCACACTACCCAATCTAGACCCTCACACGTGGCCTCCCTCCTTACCGTCTCTCCACATCTAAGCTATTTTGTAGAGTTTTCAAAGTAATCTTCACAAAAAACAATTATATCACTTCACTTCCCTTTTCATGAATCACAGTGGTTTCCCACTGGCCACAGACTAGAAGCCCTCAACCCAGAGCTGGAAGATTTCCACAGCACAATTCCTTATATTGTGAAGCAAGTAGCCACCTCAGTTTTTTTCTAGCACTCCCTGCTCCTAGTTATCAGAGGACAGATTCTGCCTACCTAGCTCATTGGTCTATTGGACCTAGATTGTTGGATCAATCGCTTACCATTGCCTAGGCAAGTACTAGTAATTTGGAACACTTTTCTATCCAGGTCTCTGACCAATACAAAGATATATTTGACTCAATATTGTGCATGTTATATTCCAACCCAAAACAGTTACCTTGATTTTTCCACCTTCTTTCCCAAAAGTGAGTTACTCATAACAACATTCTATAGGAAATTCCCTATATACAGGAACTCCCTACTTTCGCCTCACAGAGAGGATCAATAGTAAATCTCCAACAGACTGTGTCTTATACAAGCTCGTATCTTCCATGGCACTTGCTATGGTGACTTGTATATGGTAAAAGCAAAGGCATGGAGAAAGTCCCATTTTTTTCTTAGCAAAGAATTTTTCTCCGCATTCCCCTAGGCCAGAAATGTTTGGTTTTGATAAGCAGATAATTAGATAAGCCACTCAGATTTGGAGATGACAACTTTACTTCAAAGGGACTGTTGGGATGACCACAGACAGTTGCTTAATTGACTTCCAGAGAACTTTGTCCTCGTTGATTATACCAGTTTTTGCTTTGCTAGGTAGTGCACACCACTTTGAACTGTTTGGAGCAGTGATTTGGAGAATGGGTTCTAAGGGAAAGGGAGGTCCAGTGATTGGTATCAAAAAAGGGCTGTAGGGGAACATACAAAGGTTCAAAGAGGAGTTTATTAAGGATGATTTCCACGTGGCCTGCAGTCCTAAGCCTCTCCCCTGTCTGCTCACAAAGCTTCAGTAAAATCTGCATTGTCTGCAAATGCTTAATGGAATGGATTTGCTATTTGGGACTAAGCCTATGTTGAGTTAGACCTCAAATTTTGTACAAGACAGCAGCGTCTGCCCATGGGAGGACAGCTATATAGAGTTTGCATATATATTAAGTAAATATGTATGAAGTTAATGTGCTTGCTTTGTATTCTTAAAAGGATATAATACTCCCTTTACCTCTAGGTGATTCATAGAGGAAGTGTTCAGTGAGGAATGTGCTGTAATCTAGTTTGTCTTTAAAGGAGGAAAGAAAGAAAGTTTCATAAGCACCTGCTGGATATCTTTTTGTAGCAAATGTTCACGTGTAATCTCATTTCATCTTTTCAACCTTTAGTATTATTCTAATGATAATTACCTTCATTTTCTAGATGAGAAAACTAAGGCTCAGTGGGCTTAGGTAACTTGTCCAGATAAGTATTACTAGGAAGTGACAGATACGGGATTCTAACCCAGATCTGTTTGACACCAAAGGCTTCTTTGAATTATACCATGAATTTCAATAAGAGAGAGAGAGAGAGAGGGAAGTGTGTGTGTGTGTGGGGGGGGATTGTTTTATATAAAGACAAGCTTCTTGATGTTTTTATGTCATTCATTTTCCCATTGAATATTAATTATGTAGCAACAATTGGAGAGTCCTGGACTTTCTGGATTTAATTTTTGTAGCATATTATGAAATATAGTTGTGAAATGTATATTTTAACTTGAAGTACCACACCCCCCAACCCTCTATAATTTGTATGCCATGGGTAGGTTAATAGCCTAGCTTTTCTTTGCTGCCACAAAGTTAGAATATTTTACCCATTCCTGATTATTTCATTTCCATAAGTAGAGAGTTGGAGATGAAACTGTTTTCCAGTTTCTTTAACAATGAGATGTCTTTGGATTTACTGCCTACCTCAAAAGTTAGAGCTTGCAAGAATTGTGCATACTGAGTATGTTATAGCACTGGGTCACAAAATTATTGAACTATCTTTAACAATGCCCTCTCCTGAAATCCATGAAAAACTGAGTTTTCATTTCAACTCCAATGATGACAAAGGCTTACTTCTTATTGATGAATTATTGGTAAATAAGTTACAAGCAGGTGAAATTGGGTACATCTGGTTACAGGAGAAAGTCACTATCTATTGGTGACCATTCAAGAATGCAACCACAAGCCAGTGTTGTCGTAAGACCAAGTTGCTATTATGATTCTTTAATGATATCTAGTCCGGTAAAAATGCCATTTTCGGAAGTCAATTACAAACAAAGTTGGGGTGGATTTTGTGGTTGGTTCATTTGCAAATTGTTCTTGGGAGTCCTGAGATAAGATTCTAACTTCTTCTTCAGTAATTTGTGTGCTACTACAGAATCGAGTCAGATCTAGTTTTCTTTTGAAGGTACAATGTATTGGAATATGTATGAATACCTGGGCTGGCTGAAAAAAAAAATTAGTTACCTTTCAAGAGAAGCAAGACAAATCACTTTGTGCAGATATGACTTGTCTCGGTGAAGATCTTTGTATTCCTGGTTTTGACTGGCCCATGTTCACTGAGTTAGTGTTTGACAGCTCTTGTCTGGGCCTAAATGGGCACAGTCTGATCTCTACAATTATGCCGACCTCCCTTAGCTTTGCTCAGTTGGCTTTTCAATTGCATTTAATAGGCACCTAGTACATGGTGAGCACTGCTTGGGTAAAATTTGAATGCACTATTGTTTCAGCAGCATAAGGTTTAGAGAGAGTTTTCTTGTAGCTAAAAATGGAAAGCCTTCTCTTTTCAGCCATAGCCACACTAGATTTAGGGATCAGTCACCTTCAGGTGGGCAGAGATTCTCATTAGAACTCTACATTTCAGAAGTCAGCTTGAGTCCCTCCAGCCACAGACCTCTCAAGGTCTGTGCATGTTCCCCAGGGCTGTAATTTCATCTTCCTTTCTGGGTCCAAGTTCTTCTTTCCATGGAATCTCACTCTAGCCTCTTCCATGTTTCCCTTCTGTCAGCCAAACCAGACTCTAAAGTATCCAGATATAAAGATAAAAAAAAAACTTTTGCACAGCAAAGGAAATAGTTGACAAAACCAAAAGACAACTGACAGAATGGGAGAAGATGTTTGTAAATGTCTTATCAGATTAAGGGCTAGTATCCAAAATCTATAAAGAATTTATCAATCTCAACAGCCAAAAAATAAATAATCCAATCAAGAAATGGGCAGAAGATATGAATAGACATTTCTCCAAAGAAGACATACAAATAGCCAACAGACACATGAAAAAATGCTCAATGTCATTTGGCATCAGGGAAATACAAACGAAAACCACAATGAGATATCACTTCAGACTGGTCAGAATGGCTAAAATCAACAAGTCAGGAAATGACAGCTTTTGGTGAGGATGCAGAGAAAGGGGAACCCTCTTACACTGTTGGTGGGAATGCAAGCTGGTGCAGCCACACTGGAAAATCGTATGCAACTCAAAAAGTTGAAAATAGAGCTACCCTATGACCCAGCAATTGCACTACTGGGTATTTACCCCAAATATACAAATGCAGTGATCCGAAGGGGCACCTGTACCCCAATGTTTATAGTAGCAATGTCCACAATACCCAAACTATAAAAAGAGCCCATATGTCCATTGACAGGTGAATAGATAAAGAAGATGTGGGGTGTGTGTGTGTGTGTGTGTGTGTGTGTATACACAAATACACAATAGAATGCTACTCAGCTATCAAAAAATGAAATCTTGCCATTCACAATGATGTGGGTGGAATTACAGGGTATGATGCTAAGCAAAATAAGTCAATCAGAGAAACACAATTATCATACGATTTCACTCATATGTGGAATTTAAGAAACAAAACGGAGGAACATAGGGGAAGAGAAGGAAAAATAAAACAAGATAAAATAAGAGAGGGAGACAAACCATAAGAGACTTTTAATCATAAGAAACAAACTGAGGGTTGCTAGAGAGGAGAGGAGCGGGAGGTGGGATAACACTAAGGAAAACATGTGATAGAATGAGCACTGGGTGTTAGAGGCAACTGATGAATCACGGACCTCTACCTCTGAAACTAATAATACACTCTATGTTAATTAATTGAATTTAAATAAAAATATTTAGATTTAAATAAATAAAATAAATTTACTTATGTTATTTATTTAAAATAAATTAAAATATTTTTTAAAATATTTTAAAAAGTACAAAATACAAAATACAAAAATAAACTATCCAGATGTAAAATGCGGCCCCCTTTCTTTGAGTTCCCCAAAAGACCTACCCACTCAAGCATATGTACCTTTACTATTTTTTTTTAATTTATTCATTTGACAGAGATCACAATTAGGCAGAGAGGCAGGCAGAGAGAGGAGGAAGCAGGCTCCCTGCTGAGCAGGGAGCCCGATCAGGGCTCGATCCCAGGACCCTGGGATCATGACTGAGCCGAAGGAGGAGGCCTAACTCACTGAGCCACCCAGGTGCCCTCATATGTACCTTTACTATTAACTACAACTAAATGGTAATTGAGTATCTGAGATGTTGAGGGTGAAAGTAACACTTTCTAACAAATATTCCAAGCTGGGTAAAGGTATTTGAATCTTTTGTTTCTTTTGTACTCAGACAAATTTGATTATTTTTTTTTAATAAGAAGCAGTTTATGAAGAAGAGACTCCATAATTCTGTAACGAATTCATTAGCCAGACTATAAGTTTCGTGCAGAGGTCAGTGCATAGCTAACCCACATCTCATAGAGGCACTTCCTTTTTCTCAGTTGATGAACAAAATCCTAATGGAATAATTTCATGGCAAAATAAAATTTCTCAGTGCGTCTCTGACTTCTGGACCATGTTTGATCAAGGCTAATGACACACTATGCTAATAAATAGTATGCAGTGGAAAAATACATCTAATGAGGTTGTGGGTAGCATTTTATCCACTTTAAAAAGAGTTTGTTTTTATACCTTTCTGTTTTTTGTACATCCCAAAAAGAGCCATTTGATCTGATTGAAAGCAACTGTGAAAATCAAGGCAATTTAACATTAGTTATAAAAAATAATCTTTAAAAAATAATAATCTTTTAGAATGAACTGAGTGACTTAAGGAATATGCAGTTTATTTCCTTTTTTTGATCACCAGAACAAAGTCACTGTAATTTGCATAGATTAAATTATAACTGAAGATTTAGCAGGGAATTGAGATTACTAGGGAGTGAAAAGAACACTCTTCTGTGGCCAAAGGATTTTTTCCAGAGCTGTTTTGTTGAAATGCTGTATACATAAAGGCCTAATGCATTTTGGCAACTCTAACCCTGAGATTTACATCTTTTGCTATTTCACTTTAAAAAATATTCAAAAATGCTTTTTATCTGCCTTTTCAGCCATTTAATTTCATTCTCTACAATATACCCTAGACATGTTGAACTTGATTGCCTGCAGAATGAATTAATGAACCTTTTATGTCAATGCGAGTTTATTAACAACATTCATGACATTTTCAAATCAATCCTTCTGTGTTCTCCAATTATGGTCTCATTGTGGCCAGGCACCATCCCAGGGGAAAAACAAAGGGGAAAAGGAAGGGGGGATCAACATACTTAAAACTGACTTCAGAAAAGCAAATTAATAAGGGGAAGTATATCTAAGTTATGTTTTTTGTTGTTTGTTACATTAAATGTAGAATGCAAATGCATGTTCTTTAAGTGTTTTGGCAATTGTTCAAAAATGTGAATTATTCTGCCATAAGGCAAAAACGCTTTCCTTTGACCTCTATATCCATAGTTAATTTACTTGTTTTTGGGGAGGGGGCATTTCTAAACTTTAAAGTTTTTTTGGGGGGGCATTTCTAAACTTTAAAGTAAATATTATTTACACAGCACATGTACTAACAATCAACAGTCTTAAAACATCTCATGATGAAAATATAAAATGATTTGGGATGAAGGTATTTAATGTTCTAGCCGATTTTTGTACTATGTAAATAAGTCTTAAAATGTGTATAGTTATATGTACATATTACATATATTACATATATCTGTAATTTTGTGGCTCTTTAACTCTACTGATCACTATACCCTCAATGTTCCAAATCCTGGCAGGGGGCCTGGGTGGTTCAGTCAGTTGAGCGTCAGACTCAGTTTTGGTGCAGATCATGATCTCAGGGTTGGGGGATCGAGCCCTGAGTCAGACTCCATGCTCAGTGGGAAGTCTGCTGGGGATTCTCTCCCTCCCTCTCTCTTTGCCCCTCCCCCATTCATGCACCCTCTCTTTCTCTCTCTGTCAAATAAATAAATAAAATCCTTAAAGAAAAAGTCACCTCCTGGCATGCCTTTCTGGGTGACACTGTGTCCCTCACTATACCAGTGTTTCCTAACAGGTAATTCAGAATACACTGACATATTTTCTCTTTCATAGGAGCGCCACCAAATTTTCATTGTTGCATAAAATTTATTTGTGCTTCAACTGAGGTCACATGTTATGTTCTGTGATAGATTAGATGAAACATTGCCAGCAGTTCTTAACAACAAGATTTAGGGTATAGTGTTCCAGAAATAAGGGGTAAAAGGAAAATAATTGTGTCAACCCAGTGGCAGTTTAGACCTATACTTTCCAATATGGCAGCCATTCATCACAAGTTGCTATTGTCTTGAAACACGGCTAGTCCAAGTTGAGATGTGGTATAAGTGAACAACACACACCAAATTTTGAAGACTTAGTGCAAAAGAAAATTATGAAATATCCCATTAATACTTTATTGATTTACATATTGAAGTGTTAATTTTGGACATATCACATTAAATACATTTTTCTGTTTTTTTTTAACCTTTTAAAAATGTGCCTACTATAAAGCTTTAAATTCCAAATGCAGATCTGATTATGCATCTTTTGGACAGTGCTGGTATGGGATCAGATGTTTACTAGGACATGAAAGAACTGCCTTATTAATATATAAGAAGACATGGTCAGGTCAAGAAAGCTCTCCAACAGCTGCCAAGTACTAAAGGATGCGTGAATACAAGTGCTATCCTATTGCAGTTACAACTATGCAAAAGTCACTTAGAACGGGCTTAGTCCTGTCCTGAACTACACTTTATTTTTATTTATTTATTTGAGAGAGAGCGAAAGCTAGAGTTATCACAGAGATAGAGGGGGAAGCAGGCTCCCCGTTGAGCAGGGAGCCAGATGTGGGGCTCGATCCGAGGACCCTGGGATCGTGACCTCAGCCAAAGGCAGAGGCTTAACTGACTGAGCCACCCAGGCACCCTGTTCTGGACTTTTAAAACCCTTCGGTGTGTACCCATCTACAGGAGGCCAAGAACAGGCAATGTGTCCTTCTGTTGTAGGTTAATGTGGAAGCTCTGCATGTTCTCTATCCTATCTTCAGTGACACTTTGGTCTGTGACTTTCATAAACTGCATTCTAATTCAGATGCTTAAGTTCAGGTGAGATCACAGAAAGAACAGGAAAAAACAATCACTTCTCCTGTCACTGGATCTCTAATTCAGACCATCAGCTGTGTTCCGGGGAGCTCCATTGCTCCACTCCGCTCTTCCCTCCTCCTCACCTAAAATTACTCTCCTGTCCAAGGAGATTTACCCTTGACCTAGTGTCTTCCATAGGTGTGCCTTTTTTGCGGAGTTGGCAATCCTTGCCCTTGGAAGTGCTGTAAGACAAACAAGCATTTTTTTGAAGGGGTTGGGTTTCGAAGTAAAAGACGAGGGCCTGATGGTATTCCAAATGCATGTTAACTCTTTGAGGGCCAGCAGTTCTTGTAAGATGTTCTCACTCACTGTGCTCCAGTTCTCGGGCTGCTTCTCCCCTCTCATTTGTTCCATTCTGGAAAATTTCAAGCCAAAACATCTGTTTTGAAGTGCTGTGCTCCTTTCTGGACAACAGGTTTTTTTTGTTGTTTTTTTAATTCTCGAGTTTGCTTATTTCTTCCTTATCATCCCCAGATGTTTTGTCTCCCCGCCCTCCACTTTATTATTTCTCATTTTAGTAATTGTGCAAGCCCCAGGAGGACTGCTGGCAGATTTTTTCCCCCTTTGGATCGCCCTGCACAGCTCTCACCAAGAATTCTACCTTTGCTCTTTGCCCATCTTTCAGTAGACTTGGGTCAAAGTTCGTGAAGGATTTGGGAGATGAGGGGAAAATGGTAGGCAGTAATTTCTATCTTCAAGTTAATATGATTCTCCTTGAAACCATAGTATCCGCACATAGGGGCAGTTAGGTAGGATGGAAATATGCTTCACAACCTAAAGTTTCTATTCACATTTTGTCTATTAAAAGTAAAGCAGAGGAAGCATAAGAATGTGGGGTTTTTTAAGCAATAAAATTTTGTCATTTCTATATTTAAAGAACTAAGGTAAGAGCATATAAATCAGCCATAATGTTATAGGACAAGAACCCACAACAATCCTTATACTGACTGTAAGTACAGTAATAACAACGCATCCGACCTAGTGTCTTAACAGTTTCTAAGTGTTTTTACCTGCAGTCTGGAGCAAAGGGAACAGCTGGGAGTTTGAAGCCCTCCAAGTACAATAGTTGAAGCCTGGAATTTAGGTTGGACAAGACTCTGGAAAATGCTGTGTAGACCTGGGCAAACCATTTTCCTTGCATAGACTTCTGAGGCTTTATTCACACCAGGCTTTGATTTTGTGTCATTTCAGATTTCCCAGAAAACATAGATGAGGAAACATAAACATCTATGTCACTATAAGAAAATTCCATTCATGCCCATTTCAGAGAAGAAGAAATAGAGAGGTTAAATTCTTTATCTAAGGTCACACCGCTGGTTGGTGTTAGACGAAGGGTCAGAGTTCATGTCCTCTGCTGAGGTCTGGCAGGACACTTGGCGGGCAGTCAGACTTCAGGGCCGCTGATCTCCGAGGATGACTTCCAGACAGTGGCCATCCTCTGCCCATCAACTTCAGGCTGTGGGTCACAGGAAACTCCATCTCGAACTACTGGCTTCTTGTGACCTTCCCCTGCGCTCCAGGCTGTGATGTGCTGAGGAAGACGGAGTGTGTGAATGAGGAGGTAAAGCCAGGTCTCTGGAGGGTGAGAACTGAGACCACCAAACTGACCAAAACTCCTCTCAGAGAGAGACACACACACTCTGGGCCTCCGGAGGCTGGGTGAGGCTCCATTCCCTGGTGGCAATCCCTGGAGACGAACGGAGTTGAGGAAAGGGCCTGTCGTCTTCCAAAGTGAGTTTTCTGAATGTCGAGGTGGAAAAAGAAAAGACAAGTGAGGGAAGGAGGGAAGTGGAAAATAGCTATTATGTCTACAGAACTTTAGAACACACGCCCTCCCAGTAAGTGAGGGGGGATGGATTTGACCCTGGCTGAGCAAGCAGAAGGTGGTGCTGACATAACTGAGGGTATTATTAGGACATTCGCTTATTCCTTGAGAAAGTGTCTGTGAAATGCCCACTGTGGGCAAGGATTTTGCAGGGGGCAATCTAGGGGTGGGGGAAGAAATTATACTTAAGTGGGAGAAAAGCAGTTGAATCCATATAAAGACAGAGAGGGCAGGGGGCAGGGTGGGAGTGGAATGATGTGCACTTTTAAACACCAAAGCGAGAGTAGTCAGGAACTGAGTCGGGACAGTGACCAAATGGGATGAAGATGTGGGTCAAGGCGCTGGGCAGCCTCCGTTCTGGGTTTCCCTGCCATGTCTCCATCCTATGGCAAGAGCAGTTCGGTCAGAAAAGCCACATGTAAATTCAGGAAACAGAAATGTGTATGAGGGCTCCATGTGGCCTGGTTCTCTCCCCTGAGGAGGGAGGCCTGGGGACAAGTTTCTGAGGGTTTGTGCCACAAAGAATGACACTATGAGGGCAAATATTAAATGGTTTGTTAGAGCCTGCCCACTTGAGAGAGTCTCCGTTTACCTGCCAGGGGCCCACCCAGTCGTTTATGAGCCTTGTTGGCGGCCCTGTCCTGCGGGCGGCCTGCAGTTAGAGCACAGGATAATCGGAATTCCTTCCACCTGCTGTGCTCCTCGTGTGTGTGTGTGTGTGTGTGTGTGTGTGTGTGTGTGTGTGTGTGTGAGTGTGTGTGTGTGCGCGCGCACGCGCGCTTGCCCCTGTGCTCCCCTATTTAAGGCACTCACTGGATGCCAGGATTTAGGATTCACACTGCCCTTGGGATGGTTTCCTCCCTGGTCCTCCTTGCAAAGTCAGAGCTTCCTGAGAACACTCCCAGGAGAACGTATTTGTTCTTTGTTTAATCAGGGAAGAGTCCCAGAGCGTCGGCTGGCCTGGACAGTTCTGAAACAGATCCCGCAGACAAGCGGCCAAAACACTTCTGAATATCCCTGCAGGCGATTTAAGCCTGTTGCTTTGAATGGATGGGATGCATTACGAAGGAAGGATGTGTCCAGTCCATTCTTGGAGACCTTTACGAGTAGGATCGCCTACTCTAGGTTTGGATGAGTTTCTTTTGCCTCCAGATCTCTTTTCAGTTCTGTTCTATGACTTCTGCTTGCGCTAAGAGATGGTTCCTAACGGATTCGTGTCTTTTCAGTTTCGCTGCTAAACTCTAATTTTGTTGCAGGAGGACACGTTCAGACCCGTCATACGTGATCTTCCTCCAAGAAGAGGAAATAGTCTCAAACGTATTGTTTGAAAGGAAGCTGCCCTGAAATTTTCATCTGCAGAAATCCTGGTGGAATCTCGAGGAACAATCTAAGGAGACCGTGGAAACTACAGAATAGGGTAAAAGACAGTGGCTCTTTCGAAACCATCAAAAGGGAAAGGAATGAAGACATCAGCAATACATGAAAGGGTGTCCTGGTTAGTCATTATACAGTCAACATAAAATATAATCTGTTCTTTCCTTTCCATCTGATTCACGTTTACACTTTATATTCCCTGTTCTTTAATTTTTTTTTTTTTTTCATTCACTGGGCTATGAGAAGTGAGTCATCCTTGTAAGGGTCCTTCCTGCAGGCAGAATGAAACCTGCATTGATCCTTGAGGTGTTAATGCGCAGTTAGGGAGACCCTATCACCAAAAATGAGTGCTCTGGGTGAATGTCTGGATTGTCTCTGCCACCTGTGGGGCCCCTGGGCAGAGTTGGAGAGGGAGACGGAGATGTCAGTGGGGGCTCGGACGAGAAACACAGATTCAGAGGGAGGTCATCATTGAAGTCGAGTGGGTATGGGGTGTGGATGCCGTCCAGGGAAGTGGGCGCAGGAACAGGAGGAGAGGGCAAGGGGACCAGGAGGCCCAGTTTCGCCCAAGAGGAGTTGAGGAGTGGCAGGAGACTGGGGAACATGAGCAAGAAACACCACACTACAGGCCTCGAGGGAACTGGGGCTTTGAAGGAAGGCGTGACCCGCGGAGTCAAATGCGACACGGACACTGGGCAGAAAAGAGCCGTGGGAAAGCCACCAGATGGTGGTGACTGCAAGCCTGACATGGCTTCTAGAAGTTGAGTGCAGGAGAACCTTGAAACAGACACCTGACTGCCAGATGCTAGGGTGTCCCGGACAGGTGATTCTGTTGGCTATTCCAAGACTGGTGGTGATTCGAGGGACCAGCGAGGATGAGAGACCAAGCTCACCCACATAGTTTTGCTCTTTAAGAAGGGAGGTCGTCTGAAGTCTGTGCTGGGGGAGGAGCTTCTGGGAAGAAGGACTGAAGGAGCTGGAAGGAACCATATTAATAATAAATGAGAAGAATCTCACCTTGAAAGGAAATAGCTATAGGTAGAGATGAGAGGACCCCCAAATACATATGCCTTCTCATTGTATAAAATCTTAATAGTATCATGGCACAGTAGCCAAGGCGGTGAACCCTGGAGTCAGACCACCAGGGTTCCAATGACCACTTCGACCCTAACTTGTCTGTGTGACCTCAGACATGTTACTTAAGCCTCTGTGCCTCAGTTTCCCCATTTTCAAAATGTGGAAAAGAATAGTAATACCTGTATTACTACTAATTACTACTAATACCTGTACTAGTACCTGTATTAATAGTAATACCTGAAGATTATATAGGTATTTATATATCTATAGATGGATGAATGCATAGGTAGGTATCAAATGCTTATGGCAGCATCTGGCATATAGTAAGAACTATATAAAATGTGAGGGAATCATCAAGCACTTAATTGAGTCAGTCTCTAAGAGAACACATCTCATCTAAGCTTCTTTCTTGGAGCCGGTCCACTTGTGCGTTTTTGCTTTGCTGTTTTTTTGTTTTTCCCCCTATTTAACCCTTTGTCTAATGCAGGGAACCAGCCCACAGCGTCTGATGCCCTTGTGGTGACTAAATGTTTCTGGTCCCATTCAGTGGCGAACCCCAGCTGAGATCCTGTCAGACACTGTCTGATGCTTGCATTCAGGCCCGGAAAAAAAAAAATGTGCTGGACGAACTCTCTGACTCCTAAGAGAGTTAAAACTGAAAACTCAGAGATTTGAACTATGAGTAATATAAAGTATTTGAGTCAATAGGAATACAGTTTTATTTATAGAAGCAATAAAAGGAAGATTCCACACAAGCGTTTTATACACAAAGCACTTCAGACACAAAGAGATGGAAGGGAATTTTTATAGATTATTCACCTCGAGTCTAGGATACTTGATTACCTATTGTCTTCTTTCAAAAAACAGAATCTTGTCTCACCTCTCAAAAGTAAGTTAAGCGGCACAGGCTTAGTTGGTTCAAGTCACATAGAATCTGGAGCTCACTTGAGTCTGTGCTTTGACCTCGACTCTTACACCTGCTAAACTCATGGCAGACCAAAGAGTGGGTGATGGGTCAGGCCAGAAAACACCACAAACAGACCCCTTTACACTTTGGTAAGTGTAAAGGAAAGATAAACTTTCAACAAAGCAATATTTATCATACAACAATGCCCCCATGAGAGCACTTTTTTTCTGTAGGCAAATATTCCTAATACGTTTTTTCTACTGCTCAAGAACCCAGAGTGGCTCCCCACTGCCTGGGAATTCACAATGGCACCATGCTGAGAGTAGGCTTTTCTTGCTTATAGCTATCCCTGATGGCTTAGCTGAAATTGATTAAGATCTGAAGGGAATTCAGGATTAATTATGCAGTGGGAAAGAGACTGAAGGCTTTATGATGATCTTTGTTTATGGTCTTTATTTATGGTGCTTTGTTTTGGAACTAAAAACCCAAGTATTTTAGCCTCACACTCAACTCCCTCCACTACTTGTCATCAGTTTAGCAAGCTTATCTCCCACTCTGCATCTACTCAGTCTTCATTGTCCATGAAATCATCCATGCTGTCGCACCTCTCTGCCATCTGTCCTGCTGCTGTCCTAGATAGAGGTGCCCTTGGCATTGGCCAAAGGAAACCCTCTTTTCTTTATGCTGCTACATTTATCATTAGTTATCCTTTTTTTTTTTTCTGGCCTTCTAACTCGATTTAACTCTTAAATCCACTGTCATGTAAAATTGTGTAAAATTCAGACTGTACAATAACTCTCCCAATCCACTGTTTACTCAGAAATATCACTGTTACCAATTTGACGTGTGTCTTTGCATGCATTTTTGTAGACATTCACATGCTTGTGAATACACAGTTGACTATTGTTTTGTTAATTAATTAATTAATTATATTAACATATAATGTATTATTTGCCCCAGGGGTACAGGTCTGTGATTCATCAGTCTTACATATTTCACGGCACTCACCATAGCACATATTCTCCCCAATGTCCGTAACCCAGCCACCTAATCCCTACCCCCAAGCCCCCAGCAACCCTCTGTTTCCTGAGATTAAGAGTCGCTTGTGGTTTGTCTCCCTTCCTGATCCTATCTTGTTTCATTTTTTCCCCCTCCCTGCCCCCCATGATCCCCCACCCTGTGTCTCAAATTCCTCATATCAGAGAGATCATATGATAATTGTGTTTCTCTCATTGACTTATTTTGCTTAGCATAAATATCCTCTAGTTCCATCCACATTGTTGCAAATGGCGAAATTCCATTTCTTTTGATGGCTGCATAGTATTCCATTGCATATATATAACACTTCTTCTTTATCCATTCATCTGTTCGTGGATATCTAGGCTCTTTCCATAGTTTGGCTATTGTGGACATTGCTGCTATAAACATTCAGGCCCTTCAGATCACTACATTTGTATCTTTAGGGTAAATACCCAGTAGTGTGATTGCTGAGTTGTAGGGTAGCTCTGTTTTCAACTTTTTGAGGAACCTCCATACTGTTTTCCAGCGTGGCTGCACCAGCTTGCATTCCCATCAACCGTGTAGGAGGGTTCCCCTTTCTCCACATCCTCACCAACATCTGCTGTTTCCTGACTTGTTAATTTTAGCCATTCTGACTGGTATGAGGTGTTATCTCACTGTGGTTTTCAGTTGTATTTCCCTGATGGTGAGTGATACTGAGAAATTTTTCATGTGTCTGTTGACCATTCTTTGGAGAAATGTCTGTTCATGTCTTCTGTCCATTTCTCGATTGGATTATTTGTTCTTTGGGTGTTGAGTTTGATAAGTTCTTTATAGATTTTAGATACTAGCCCTTTATCTGATATGTCATTTGCAAATATCTTCTCCCATTCTGTCAGTTGTCTTTGGGTTTTGTTGACTATTTCCTTTGCTGTGCAAAAGCTTTTGATCTTGATGAAGTCCCAATAGTTAGTTTTTGCCGTTGCTTCCCTTGCCTTTGACGATGTTTCTAGGAAGAAGCTGATGCTGTGGCTGAGGTCAAAGTTTGCTGCCTGTGTTCTCCTCAAGGATTTTGATGGATTCCTGTCTCACATTGAGGTCTTTCATCCATTTTGAGTCTATTTTTGTGTGTGGTGTAAGGAAATGGTCCAGTTTCATTCTTCTGAATGTGGTTTTCCAATTTTTCCAACACCATTTCTCGAAGAGACTGTCTTTTTCCATTGGACATTTTTTCCTGCTTTGTCAAAGATTAGTTCACCATAGAGTTGAAGGTCCATTTCTAGGTTCTCTATTCTTTTCCATTGATCTATGTCTGTTTTTGTGCCAATACCATACTGTCTTGATGATTACAGCTTTGTAGTAGAGCTTGAAGTCTGGAATTGTGATGCTGCCAACTTTGGTTTTCTTCTTCAACATTCCATTAGCTATTTGGGATCTTTTCTGGTTCCATATAAATTTTAGGATTACTTGTTCAATTTCTTTGAAAAAAATTGGCAGTATTTTTATAGGGATTGCTTAAATATGTGGATTGCTTTAGCAATAGCATAGACATTTTCACAATATTTGTTCTTCCAATCCATGAGAATGGAAAGTTTATCCATTTCTTTGTGTCTTCCTCAATTTCTTTCATGAGTACTTTATAGTTTTCTGAATACAGATTCTTTGCCTCTTTGGCTAGGTTTATTCCTAGATATCTTATGGTTTTGGCTGCAGTTATAAATGGGATCGACTCCTTAATTTCTCTTTCTACTGTCTTGCTATTGGTGTATAAAAATGTAACTGATTGGGGCACCTGGGTGGCTCAGTGGGTTAAAGCCTCTGCCTTTGGCTCAGGTCATGATCTCAGGGTCCTGGGATCGAGCCCCACATCGGGCTCTCTGCTCTGCGAGGAGCATGCTTCCCTCTCTCTCTGCCTGCCTCTCTGCCTACTTGTGATCTCTCTCTGTCAAATAAATAAATAAAATCTTTAAAAAAAATGCAACTGATTTCTATGCATTAATTTTATATCCTGACATTTTACTGAATTCCTGTATGAGTTCTAGTGGTTTTAGAGTAGAGTCTTTTGGGTTTTCCACATAAAATATCATATCATCTGCAAAGAGTGAGAGTTTGATTTCTTCTTTGCCAATTTGGATGCCTTTTATTTCTTTTTGCTGTCTGATTGCTGAGGCTAGGACTTCTAATACTATGTTGAATAGCAGTGGTGATAGTAAACAGCCCTGCTGTGTTCCTGACCTTAGGGGAAAAAGCTCTTAGTTTTTCCCATTGAGAATGATATTCACTGTGGGTTTTTCATAGATGGCTTTCATGATATTGAGGTATGTACCCTGTATCCCTACATTGTGAAGAGTTTTAATCAAGAAAGGATATTGTACTTTGTCAAATGCTTTTTCAGCATCTATTGAGAGTATCATATGGTTCTTGTTCTTTCTTTTATTAACGTATTGTATCACATTGATTGATTTGCAGGTGTTGAATCAATCTTGCAGGCCAGGAATAAATCCCACTTGGTCGTAGTGAATAATCCTTTTAATGTACTATTGGATCTTAATGGCTAGTATTTTGGTGAGAATTTTTGTATCCATGTTCATCAAAGATATTTGTCTCTAATTCTACTTTTTGATGGGGTCTTTGTCTGGTTTTGGGATCAAGGTAATGCTAGCCTCATAAAATGAGTTTGGAAGTTTTCCTTCTATTTCTTTTTTGGAACAGTTTCAGAAGAATACGTATTACTTCTTCTTTAAATGTTTGGTAGAATTCCCCTGGGAAGCTGTCTGGCCCTGGGTTCTTGTTTGCTGGGAGATTTTTGATGACTGCTTCAATGTCCTTACTGGTTATGGGTCTGTTTGGGTTTTCTATTTCTCCCTGGTTCAGTTTTGGTAGTTCAGATGTCTCTAGGAATGCATCCATTTCTTCCAGATTGTCCAATTTGCTGGTGTATAGTTACTTATAATATGTTCTTATAATTGTCTGTATTTCTTTGGTGTTGGCTGTGATCTCTCCTCTTTCATTCATTATTTTATTAATTTGGGTCCTTTCTCTTTTCTTTTTGATAAGTCTGGCCAGGGGTTTATCAATCTTATTAATTCTTTCAAAGAACCAGCACCTAGTTTTATCAATTTTTTCTACTGTTCTTTTAATTTCTATTTCATTGATTTCTGCTCTGATCTTTATTGTTTCTCTTCTCTTGCTGGGTTCAGCCTTTCTTTGCTCTTCTTTCTCCATCTCTTTTAGGTGTAGGGTTAGGTTGTGTACTTTAGACCTTTCTTGTTTCTTGAGAAATGCTTTTATTGCTATATACTTTCCTCTCAGAACTGCCTTTCCTGTGTCCCAAAGATTTTGAACAGTTATGTTTTCATTTTCATTTGTTTCCATGAATTTTTAAAAATTTTCTTTAATTTCCTGGTTATTCATTCTTTAGTAGGATGCTCTTTAGCCTCCATGTATTTGAGTTCTTTCTGATTTTCCTCTTTGGTTGAGTTCCAGTTTCAAAGCATTTTAGTCTGAAAATATGCAGGAAATGATCCCAATCTTTTGGTACCAGATGAGACCTGATTTGTGACCCAGGATGTGACCTATTCTGGAAAATGCTCCATGTGCACTAGAGAAGAATGTGTATTCTGTTGCTTTGGGATGGAATGTTTTAAATATATCTGTGATGTCCCTTGGTCCAGTGTGTCATACAAGACCTTTTTTTCCTTGTTTATCTTCTGCTTAGATGATCTATCCATTTCAGTAAGGGGAGTGTTAAAGTTCCCTACTATTATTGTATTATTGTTGATGTGTTTCTTTGACTTTGTTATTAATTGACTTATATAATTGACTCCTCCCATGTTACAGGCATAGTTTGTGTTTGTTTTTTTTTTTAAGATTTTATTTATTTATTTGACAGAGAGAGATCACAAGTAGGCAGAGAGGCAGGCAGGGGAGCGGGAAGCAGGCTCCCCACAGAGCAAAGAGCCCAATGTGGGGCTAGGTCCCGGGACCCTGAGATCATGACCTGAGCCAAAGGCAGAGGCTTTAACCCGCTGGGCCACCCAAGCGCCCCTGGGCATAGATATTTAAAATTTTTATATTTTCTTTTTGGACAGACACTTTAAGTATGATATAGTGTTCTTCCTTGTCTCTTATTATATCTTTGGCTTAAACTCTATTTTATTTGATCTAAGGATTGCCAGCAATGCTCTCTTTTGATGTCCATTAGCATGGTAAATTGTTTTCCACCCCCTTACTTTAAATCTGGAGGTGTCTTTGGGTCTAAAATGAGTCTCTTGTAGACAGCATATTGATGGGTCTTTTTTTTTTTAATCCATTCTGATAACCTGTTTTTTTTTAAAGATTTTATTTATTTATTTAAGAGAGAGAGAGCATGAGAGGAGAGAGGTCAGTGGGAGAAGGAGACTTCCTGCATAGCAGGGAGTCTGATGTGGGACTCGATCCCAGGACTCTAGGATCACGACCTGAGCCAAGGGCAGTTGCCCAACCAACTGAGCCACCCAGGCACCCCTACCCTATGTTTTTTGATTGGGGCATTTAGCCCTTTACATTTAGGGTAACTATTGAAAGATATGAATTTAATGCCATTGTATTGCCTGTAAGGTGACTGTTACTGTATATTGTCTTTGCTCCTTTCTGGTCTGTTACTTTTAGGTTCTCTTTGCTTAGAGGAGCCCTTTCAATATTTCCTGTAGGTCTGGTTTGGTGTTTGCAAATTCTTTTAGTTTTTCTTTGTCCTGGAAACTTTCGATCTCTCCTTCTATTTTCAATGACAGTCTAGCTGGATATAGTATTCTTGGCTGCATATTTTTCTCATTTAGTTCTCTGAATATATCATGGCATTACTTCCTGGCCCGCCAGGTCTCTGTGAATAGGTCTGCTGCCAACCTAATATTTCTACCACTCTATGTTACAAACCTCTTGAACTGAGCTGCTTTCAGGATTTTCTCTGTCACTAAGACTTGTAAGTTTTACTATTAGATAATGGGGTTTGGACCTATTTTTATTGATTTTGAGGGGGGTTCTCTGTGCCTCATTTTGATGCTTGTTCCTTTGCCAAATTAAGGAAATTCTCTGCTATAATTTGCTTCAATACACCTTCTGCCACTCTCTCTCTTTCTTCTTCTTCTGGGACCCCAATTATTCTAGTATTGTTTCATCTTATGGTATCACTTATCTCTCAAATTATCCCCTTGTGGTCCAGTAGTTGTTTGTCTCTCTTTTTCTCAGCTCCTTTATTCTCGATCATTTGGTTTTCTATATCATTAATTATCTCTTCTGCCTCATTTATCCTGGCAGTAAGAGTCTCCATTTTTTATTACATCTGATTAATAGCTTTTTTGATTATATCTTAGTTAGATTTTAGTTCTTTTATTTCTCCAGAAAGGGATTTTATTTCTCCAGAAAGGGATTCTCTAGTATCGTCCATGCTTTTTTCAAGCCTAGCTAGAACCTTGATAATTGTCATTCTGAACTCTAGTTCTGACATATTACTAATGTCTGTATTGATTACGTCCCTAGCCATCTGTACTGCCTCTTTTTCTTTCTTTTTTTTTTTTTTTTGTGGTGAGTTTTTCTGCCTTGTCATTTTATCCAGTTAAGGATAGATGAATGAGAGAACAGAATACTAAAAGGGTAGCAATGACCCCAGAAAGATATATACTAACTTAATCAGAAGAGACCTGAAACCAAGGGGAGAAGAAGGAGGAAAAAAAATGATATATATAGAGAGAGACTAATATACATATTAGTCTAATATATCTATATATTAGACTAATATGTATATTAGTCTATATATATCTATATAGATATTATAATATCTATATAGATATATATATAGATCTATATATGTAATATCTATATATATATATAATATATATATATATATTTTTGCCCCCCAAAATTTTAAAGAAAGAAAAACATAAATATACAAAAATAAGGGTAAACATGATGAAGGGTTGGAATATGACTGTAAAGATGAAAATTAAAAAATATTCTAAGGAAGGAATTGATAAAATAAGAAGTTGGTTGAAAAAAAAAAAAGAAGGGGCACCTGGGTGGCTCAGCAGGTTAGGCCTCTGCCTTCGGCTTGGGTCGTGATCTTGGGGTCCTGGGATCAAGCCCTGCATTGGGCTTTCTGCTTGGCGGGGAGCCTGCTTCCCCCCCTTTCTCTGCCTGTGGCTCTGCTTTTGTGATCTCTCTCTCTCTCTGTCAAATAAATAAATAAAATCTTTTTTAAAAAAAGAAAGAAAAAAAAAGAAGAATGTGATCAGGCTGGAGACTTAGAATAAAGCCATGTGCTAGATTTAGGGTATATTTTGATCTATTAGAAGAAATTGTATCCCAAAATTTTAAAGAAAGAAAAACCTCTATGTATACAAAAAATAAGGTTAAATACAATGAAGGGATAGAATATAACTATGACAATAAAAATTTAAAAAGATTTTTAAAAAGGTATTGATAACATTAAATAGTTAAAAAACGTTAAAATAAGAAAGGAAAATTTAAAAATAGAATAAGAAAAAAATAAAATTAGAAGAATTTAACTTTGAAAGACTAAAGAATCATGGGGAGTCTATCTGTTGCTTTCCCCTAGCTCTGGAGTTCTGCACTTCTCTTTGATCAATAAATTTGGTCTTGGCTGACTGTTTTTGCTAATCTTCTGGAGGAGAGGCCCATTGCTGTGATTCTCAACTGTCTTTGCCTGACGCAAAATTGCACCACGCTTGCCAGGGGCCGGGCTAAGTAATCTGCTCAGGTTCACTCTCGGGAGCTTTTGTTCCCTGAATGCTTTCTGTAGAGCTTTGGAGGACAGGAATGAAAATGGTGGCCTCCCAATTTCTGGCCCCATAGGAGCTGAGAGCTCTGGGCCCCACTCCTCAGTGCACCCTCAGGGAAAAGCAGTCAATCCCTTCCATCTCCCTGGTCTATGGCCGCACTCCAAGCTCACCCAGCCTGTGACTGAGCATTTCTATCTCTGGTGCATGGCCCCGTTTGGAGTCTCCAAACCCAGCTGATTCCTATTGTGTGCTCCCATGCCACTCCTCCCAGAGGAGGAAGGTTAGTCTCCCCATATCTGCCACTTGTGAGGTCCCTGCCTGAAAAGCAGTGGTCTAACTGTGCCTCGGATCATGGTTTAAGGTAATCCTGAGCTTAGAGTCCACTCTTTGGCTCCATCTCCCCAGCTGGTTTGCCCGCTCTGATACCTGGGAGCTCTGCCACACTCAGACACCACTGATCTTTTGTGACCCTGCGGGTCCTGAGACCACACTGTCCCAGCAAGGGCTCCTCTCTCTGCTTAGCCTCTGGAGTGATGTCCCTCAGCGGAGCAGATTTCTAAAAGTTATGATTTTGTGCTCTTCTGCTGTCTCACTTGCCAAGAGCTGGCCCCTCCTCCCATAGTCTAACTTCCTATCACCTCAGATTCACTTCTGCGCAAGACCTACCTTCCAGAAAGTGGTCAATTTTCTGTTCCTTGAATTGCTGCTCTTCTTTGATCTCCTCTTGAGTTTATAGGTGTTCGGAATGGTTTTTTATATCTATCCAGCTGAACTCCTGATACCTGATGATATTTAGGTCTCCTACTCCTCTGCCCTCTTGCTCCTCCTCCAGTTAATTATTTTTTAATGTTCTGTATTTTATCTTTTAATTGATTATAAATCCCTGGAGGGTAGGGATGGGAGTTTATGGATGTTTCATCTCCCCCAATTTATAATAGTCTAAAAAACCAGCACTTTCCTAGAAATAGCATTGAAGCAGGATGAGATTGATATGTGGGGAAGTAGCAGTGAAAGGATAAGCTCCTGGAACTGGAATGTTGGCTCTGAAGATGATTTGGTTTGAGTTCAAATATTAGTGGTAATACTCTCTTAATACGAGGTAACTCACTTGGTATAATAACCAGGGAGGTAGGTTTCCTCATTTTATTGATGGGAATGTGAAGACTTGAAGTGATTACATAATTTTCCCAAGGTCACACAGCGAATATGTAGCACAGCCTAAATCAGAACCCAGATCCTGCTAGCTCTAAAGTCCTTATTCTTCCCATTATGTTCTACCCCAGGGAGACTGAAAAGAATGAGCATAATCATGGTGGGAAAGGAACTGAAGATGCTGAGTTCATGTACTCTTTCAACTATGTGGCTATTGGAGGAAAGATAGTGAATGGGGATTCCGTTCAGCCTCAGCAGGTCCTGTTGAGGAATGAGATTAAAAGAACTTCTCTTCAGATATCCTGACTTCATGAAGCTTCCCACCTTTCTTATCTGTGCTGGTATCTTCCTCTTCACTGCTCTTGATCTTCAAATTTTGTTGCCTTCTTGACTCTTTTTGCCTGACTATTGCCTTTAAGGGTGCCTTTCGTGTTTGTTTGTTTGTTTGTTTGTTTCCCTCTTATTTTTACCCTTCTCTTCCACTAGAGCTGTGGTACCAAACCTGTAGTTCATAAATGAGGAGACTGAAGATAAAATCAAGCTGATAAAAAGTAAACAGGGGGTACCTCTGAGGCAAATTCCCCAGAACTGGTTTTGTCTGTAGATTTTTCTGTTTATGCAAAATAGAGTCTAGGGAGGGCTTTGGGTAAACTACTTTTTCCTTTTTCTGCTTTTTTTCATGTTGGATTTCTCCAGATTTCATCAGCAGCCCTTCCTCTTTCATTCACTGCACCGGATATCCCCCCTCCTCCTGGACAAGCCATCCTCCTCCTGGACAAGCCCCACCATGCCCATGGTTGCTGCTACTATTCCTACAGCTCCTGAGTGGCCCTCCATATTCCTACTGCTGTGATCATTCTCTTGTGATGTCCTGCCCCCATTTCTAACACCAACTTTGTAGCCCCCTCTGTATTCCCTCTGTATTGCAATGCCAACCTGTTTCCTCTTCCTCCCCATGGCCACATCCTTCTCTTCATGTGGTCCATCCTCATGACTGTCTCCATCCTTCAAGCTTTCCAGATCAGAAATCTGGGAATCAGCCTCCATCCCTTACCCACATGCCCTCTGGTGTGTGGGCCACAGGTCCTTACTGAGTCAATCTAAATAGCTCTTGTCTGTGGCCATCGCTGCTCCTGTAGATCAGGCCACTTACTTCTTCCAGGACAGTTTATGTCATTAGCCTTCTAATTGTCACTCTGCCTCATACATGGTCTGGTACATAAATCTGCTTACAAACTCTCAGAGGATCCCAACTTCTTCAGGGACAAAGAGCACGGCGCTTCTAGTTATGAGCCCTACTGTTTTTCTGATTTCCTCCTTTGTACCATGTCTTTGTGTTCAAACTAAAATGAACAGCCTTATTGCACCAAAATTAATGCACCATTGGTTGTAACACATGAAATTATTTTATGTTGCATGTAAAATGAGGGAGAAAGAACACCATCATGTAAACTACCACTCGTCATCAATTGTAAGCTAAATCTGAACCTCTGAGATGCTAAAATAGGAAAAATTATGTGGCCTAGAAGCAGTGAGTGAAATATAGTCTTTGATGTTTCCTTTCTGTCCCACTGCTCTCTCACATAACTCATTCCCTCTGCCCATGATGTTCTTACCTCACTAGAACCCCTTGAGCATCAGATGAACTCCTGCTCATCCTTCAGGATTCTACTTAAATGTCCACCTTTCTGGGAAGACTTACCTGGCCTCCCTTGACAATTATGAGCACCATTCTTGAGTTCTCTCTGTCATGGCAATTAGCACATGGCCACCATTACTTGTTCTAAGCCGCCCCACCCTTGGGTGGCAGAGACTGGACTGTGTTCCACTCATCTTTGTTTCCCTGTTGGAGAAGGTTGGGAGTGTTGGGAGATGGTAGGTATTTAATTTGTGTCTTAGCTTGGGCTGCCATAACAAAATGCCATAGACTGAGGGCTTAAACAATAGAAACATTTCTCACAGTTCTTTGAGCTGAAAAGCCCAACATTAATGTGTTTTCAAGGTAGGTTTCACTCTGAAGCCTCTTCTCTTGGCTTGTAGGCAGCTGCCATCTCTCTGTGTGCTCAAGTGACTCCTCCTTACGTGCTCTTGGGTAAAAAGGAAGAACAATCTCTCTGATCTATTCTTATATTCCATCATGTGGGCCCATCCTCATGACCTCATCTAAACCTAATAACCTTGCAAAGACCCCATCTCTAAATATCATATTAGGGGTTAAGGCTTCAACATATGAATTTGGGGGTGAGAGGACACAATTCAGTCTAGCAATTAGTGTTTGGTATATAAAGTAAAGACTAATGGACATTACCCTGATTCATACCCCCAGTTTACCCTGACCTTATTTCCTAGATGCACCTTGACCTGGACTGACCTATCTGGTGGCACTTAACCTGTCCTTGGCCAATTATTTTGTTTTGTCCCTGTACGTAGCTCAAAAGATATGTTAAGTTTTGTCACCGATCCAGCCAACTAGGTGTCCTAACCTCCTTGAAATATAAATTTCTTGGATTCTCTATAGCATTTAGCACAAGCTTAGCACAAATTGAAGCCTTGGTCACTCTTTTTTGATGGCTCTCTACCTGTCTTTTACAATGGGGACAGAATGTACAAGCTGCTGAGAAATTATTCCAGTCTTAAATTTAGGATTTTAGTTGCAATGGGATCTATTTTGCACAGAAATGCTTTTGGTAACATTGAAACATTATTTGTTCAAATTACAGAACTGGTTACTCTTAGATCTCTTTCTCCAGTGCTTAATTTTATTAATTTTATTCTTTGTCCTGGTGAATAATTGGTGACTGGAATATCTAGTTTAGCTATCAAAAGCATCACATATGGCAAATTGTCAGACTCATTTTAATAATTAATTTTTTTGGCCAATGACTTGAAAATATTTCACTCCGAGGCTTCCAATGCTTTTTTTCCCATCACAAGTAACCCTATTGACCCTATTTTAGTCAAGTTCATTTCATTTCACCAAGAATGTTCTTGTGGAGGTAATTTATGATATTTCTAGATTTGTGGATTGTTATAAGCATAATGGGTTTTTAAAATAATTTTCATCATAGCTGTTGATTTTGCTAATCACAAATTATTACTGTAGTCTGCATAAAGGGTGAGGAACCAAGATGAACAAAAAGCTGGTTAGGTAGTTTTCTCTTCACTTGATTCAAAGGAAGGGAAAGTCAGATCAAGGATATTGAGTCTACGGTGCAAGTCCATTTTATGACTATTAACTTCTTGGTGCAAGCTCATTACAGAATTTGGGTGCTTCCAATGAATAGGGTTGCATAGTGTTCATAATCAAAGGTAAATCCAATTTGTGATTTTACCTAAAAGATTGGATTCACTGAATATTGTCAAGTGGTCATACTAAGTGTGGTAGAAGATGGTATTTCATGATTAATAATGCCTAATGGGAAGATTAACTAAAGAACATCTGAGACGGTCATGTACTGTCTCAAGTATGATTGGAGTGTGTTTGGAGTCAATGACTGTTCAAGTGCATATTGAGTTCTAATGGGAAAAAGGAAGAATGCTTGGTTATCAAAAGAAGGGGCAGCCAGAACAATATGTAAGAGATAGTTGAAGTTGTGAGCCAAGTTCTTTTAAATTGGTTTTAGACAAGTGAAAGCCTATGAAGGTGGATGTTCCCATTGCGAGGTTCAACTTTCCTCTTTGTTGCCAGTAAATTTTGTAACAGCTTTGTTGCTTGATACCTCCAGCTGAAATGTCCATATATACCTAAGTTATACATTAAAGACAAGCCTATGAAGCAAGTGATATTTGTCTTTGAATCCCCACCACTTACTCATTCCGGACCTTTTGCACCATTTGGATCTTCTTATTTACTCTCTCCTCCTTACGCAAATCACAACTGCCTTCCTCTTGCTGTAGGCAGCCCTAAGCCCCCTGAGTTCCGCTACCACAGTCTGTTCAAGCTTATTTGACTAGTCAATATCTTCCAGTCTGCTCATTCCACCTAACTAGGTATTAAGAAAGCACAAAAGATAACGAAGATACTTCACGATGAGGCCTAGACTCATACTTTGAGGGATATTGTCAAACTGGAGCATATTTCAAGGATAAGAGGGTGGGGTTCTTGACACAATTTCGCATACATGGGCATTCGAGGGCTCTGGGATTGGGGGAGGGGGATTTAGTTTGGTGCTTAAAAAACCAAAAGAGATGAGAGACTTCAGATTTGTGAAACTGTGTTATCATCATCATCATCATCATCACCTTTTATGAAGATCCTTGGCATGCTGAGTATTTTATGAACATTAGCTCTAATTCTCAGAGCAGCCCTACAGGACTGGTATTCATGTCCTTGAATCTTAAGAGTTGAAAGACTGCTTAGAGGCTATCCACTTTAACATTCCTCCTTATACAGAACCAATAAAAACAAATTCCATGTCCCAGTAAATAAAAGGACTGGAACCCATGGTTGGCAGTTGCAAGGAAGAGTTTGTGGTCAGTCTGAAATAGAAATTTCTAACAGAGTTCCTTTAAGATGGCATGGCTTTCCACAGGAGATGTGCAGTTCCAATCACTGGAGGTGTGCAAGCAGGGCTGGACAACCACCTGACAAGGACACTGGGGAGGGAGGTCCATCCTCAAAAGCAGAGATGAAATGAAAGAACTTTGATGGTCCCGTTAAAGTTCTAATTCTGAATCTAAGTCATGAGTGACATATAACAGTTAATAGTGCATTCCTTCTCCTGCTTACAGCCTCCATGGTTATGAAATTTCCAGAAAGAATGTCATCTGTAATATGTAGACAATCTGTGTGGTTTAGATCTATTTGCACATGCAGGACACTAAAACCAAGGTCAGCATTAAAGCAAACACTCCATGATGCCTGTGCTCTAGAGCTCCCGTCTTCCACATGGTTCAAATTGTGGCTCCAATACAGGCCTAACTGGGGTGAAATTAAGGTTTGTTCCTTCTGGCATTCTAAGGAGGTATCTGTTTTCTTGCCTTTAACAGCTTCTGGAGACCACCTGTATTATTTGGGGCTTGGCCTCTTCTTCCATCTTCAAAGCCAGCAAAGTAAGGTCTTTAAATTTTGCTCTGATTCTGCTTCCGTAGCTACTATTTTCTTTGACTCTAACCTTCCTATTTTAAGGACCCATGTGATTATTTATACTGGGCCCATCTGGATAATCCAGGATGATCGTCCCATCTCAAGATCTTTAACTTCATTATATCTGCAAGGTCCCTTTGTTATGTAAGGTAACATCCTCACAGTTTCCAGGAGTTGGGACATGGGTATCTTTGGGGGATGATTATTCTGCCTACATAGTCATGTGAACTCAAGTAAATTATTACATCTCCAAGCCTTGTTTTTTCATGTGCACAAAAATGATAATGATAATAGGTTTCTCAAAATATTGTGAAAATATGATGAGACAATGCATCTAGAGTACTTAGCACAGGGCCTGGTACTTTTGTAGGCACTTAAGAAATTATCTTTAAGAAACCAGGGGGGAAAGAGAGAGTAGAATCAATTCTCATGCGAAATGGCTGTCACTGACTTCAGCTGTTTCCACAACTAGGAACAAAATGAAGAAGACAAAGCTAGTGTAAGTGCGAAAAATACCAAAATTTATATATTGTCAAAAGTATTATCATCCTACAACCAATATTCCCTCCATGCCCAAAACTGCTCATTCCAGTTTTAGACAGCTTTAGTAATTATAAAGTTCATCCTGGTTAAACTGACTCCTAATAATGTCCTCCCTGTAGTTCTATTTGTGCCGGTGGCTTGCTTATGGTACAATTAGTGTTTGTTCTCATAGACAGTGTTTCCTCAGCCTTTGGAAGACGGCTATCCTATCTCGAGCTCCTTCTGCCCCACCCTTGAGCTTTCTCTAGAGTGAACAAACCCAGTTCCTCATACTAAAATTTAACATAAGTCAAGGTTGTTTTGAGACAGCAGAAAAAAAGAACTGAAACACTAGGTTCCCCCCCCTCTTTTTTTGGGACCACATCCTCTTATTCATCTTGAACATTAGGATGAATAGACTATGAATATGGGATGGAGGAAAGCCAAAGAGGCTTTCCATGTTACCACCACTAATACCTAGGTTCAAAACCACCGTTTTTTTTTTTTTTTGAGGGCTACTGCAATGGCCTTCTAACTAATTACTCCTTCCTCTTCCCCCTCTCCCATCCCTGCCCCTCCTCCTCCTCCTCTCTGTGTCCTTATCTTATAGATCAGTTTACTGATACAAAGTTTAAATAAGTAATTTACTTAAGGTCATGCAGCAGTAGTGGAAAAATTGACACCAAGACTGTTTTCATTTACAGCCTATTAGAAAATGAAGGACAGCCAATGAAATCAACAATGAGGCCATAAATTCACTCCAGATGAAATGAAAATAATGCACATTTGGAAGTAACTTTAAAAGACTTAGGGTTCTGGTCTAAGAATGATGGAATAAACACACTGCACCCCATCTCTTCTGCTGAGTGCAACTAAAAGTCCTGGACTGATTGCTTGAGACGGCTATATGAAACCTTTAAAAAATAAATGGCAGGGATGTCTGGGTGGCTCAGTTGGTTAAGCATCTGCTTTCTGCTCAGGTCATGATCTTAAGGTCCTGGGATAGAGCTCAGCAGGGAGCCTGCTTCTCCCTCTGCCTGCCACTCATCTGCTTGTGTTCTCTCTCTCTCTGATCAATCAATCAATCAATCAATCAATCTTTTAAATAAATAAATACATAAATGGCAGCATGAGGGTTGAGGAATAAGACCTGAATTTGAAAGTTTTGTGGGTTTTTCCCTCCAGTTATTTTTCCAGTTTTTTCCTCCAGTATCACAGAGCCTGCACTCAAATGGAGCCCCAAATCTGAAAGACACTGTAGCTGTTGTCCGGAAGAGATCTAAGAGAAGCTTTAGATTTCTGTTTCAAAAGACAGGGAAAAGAAGATTCTATGGAACAGAGAGAGTGGAGAACACTCGGGATTTTGCCCATATTTTCTCCTTTCCAAACCCTAAACAATTAAGCAGTAACAGTGGTTTTTTTGTTTTTGTTTTTGTTTTTGTTTTTGTTTTTCTATGTGTTTCTTTTGTTTTCTCTGTCCTCCTATTGCCTGGTGCTAGTCATAAGAAGTACCTTACAGAGTAGAAAAAGTAAAGATTCAGTTTCCTGGCTGGAAGTCCCAGTGAGTTCAAACATATTGGCGAGAGTGCAGAGAGAAGGGAAATCAAGAGTAATTTCCTAACATTGTATATGAATACTGGGCTTACCTTTGATATGCATATACACTGATCTGAGCATACCATAGGATTAGCAGATCCCATGAAAGGTTAGACCACAACCCAGGTGCCAGACTGACCGTTGGATGATACACATGTGGGACTGAATCACACTGAAAACACTTTAAAATTGAACCGATACTAGAAACATCACCCATAGAAGGCAAGTTAGAACATGTGGCTTGAATGGAACTTGGACAATTGCCTGCTAAAACAAAAAAGTCATTTCCCTCAGGATTTAAACAACATTCGGAATCTCATAACACAACATTCTAGATGTCTAGAACTCAATCCAGAGTTATTTAGGAGAGGGGGAGCAGAGAGAGAAAACCCAGGGAAATCTTAACTCTCAAGAAAACCCAATGAAAAGGTGTCAACTCTGAAATGACACAGATTATCTGTAAAAAAGATGGGTAAATGCTCTTGAAACAAATAGAAAGTGAGACTATCTCAATGAAGATATAGAAATACTAAGGAGAACCAAATGGATACTTTAAAAGTGAAAAATAAAATGTTCAAACTGAAAAAATCATGGAATGGGTTCAATAGTAGAAGAGAAATGACAGAGGAAAAATAGATCAATGTAAATCATGCAATATTAACAGTGCAGAAGAAAAAGATTTTAAAAATGAACAGAACTTCAGGGAACTGTGGGAAATACCAAAATCTCTAACATCAATGTTGTATCATCAGACTCTCAGAAAAGAAGAAAGAGTATGGAGTAGAAAAATTATTTGATGGAATAATGGCTGAAAACATTCTAAATCTGACAAAAGACACATTTTTTTTTAATTCAAGAAGCTCAGTAAATTTCAAACAGAATAAACTGAAAGAAGTCCATCTCGAAACAGGGCATAATCAAATGGCTGAAAGCAAAAGACAAAGAATAATCCTGAAAGCAGTCAGAGGAGACCAGTGTATTTCATATAGAGGGACAAGGATAGGAATGGCAGATTTCTTATCAAAAACCAGGGAGGCCAGAAGAAAGTGATACAATATTTTAAAGAGCTGAAAGAAAAAAACAGTCAACTCCAAATTAATAACCAGTGAAAATATTCTATCCAGTGACTGTTCTACTGTCAAGAATGAAAGTGAAGTAACAATTCTCAAGGTAGAAAAACTAAAAGAATGTGTCCTAAGCAGATCCGCTCTAGAGGAAATGCTAAAGGAAATTATCCAATGGAAGGGAAATGGTATCAGAGGTCTGAGGTATCAGGAAAGGTTGGCAAAGTGGGAGTATGAAAATAAATGCATCGCAAACATGAAAACATTTTTGAGATCGATGTGGTTTGGGTTGCACAACAAGGTACTTACTGACACTGAGCTATATGCTTAAAAATGGTTTCAATAGTAAATTTTGTGTTGTGGGTATTTTAATACAATTTTTTTTTAAAAAATGGTAGAATAAAATAAAAGTAATTACTCTATGTAAGCCACCATATTAATAGACTGAAAAAGAAAAAAAGCCACATATTCATTGGTGGAAGAGAGTCATTGGTGGAAGAGATCATTGATGCAAGAGAAAACAAACACTTCTTGAAACTCAACATCCATTCATGATAAAAAACAATCAGCAAGCTACCAACAGAAGGCAACTTTTAAAACCAAATAGAGGGCATCTACAAGGATCCTGAAGTTAACATCATACTTAACTGGTGAAAGACTGAATCCTAGCCCTCAAACTGGGAACAAAACAAGGATTCTACTCTCACTGATTCTATTTGTTATTACAGTGGAGGATCTAGGCAACACAAAACAGGAAAGAAAAAATAAATAAAAGATATACAGACCAGAAAGTAAGAAGTAAAACATCCCTATTCACAGGTGACACTGCCAATGTAGACAATTATCTATATAGAAAATGATATGGAATCTACATAAAAGTTTCTACAGCTGATTTTTGCAAGATTGCAGGCTGGAAAGTCAACCACAAAAATCAATAGTATTTATATATGCCAACAATGGAGAAATTGAAAAAGAAATAAACAAAATAACATCAATTTCCATAGATCCGCGCCCCCCAAAATGAACTATTTAGGTATAAATCTAAAAGTCATGTGCACATGACTACAAAATGCTGATGAAAGAATTCAAAGAAGATGCAAAGTAAAGAGAGACACACTGTGTTCTTTTAAGTCTCTTGGATTACTGTCAGTGGATTGGAAGACTCTGGAAGAGTTAGGATGTCAATTGTCCTCAAATTGATCTAAAAATTTAATGCAATCACAGATGATTTTTTTTTTGTAAATACAGAAACACTGATCCTAACATTTATATGGAAAGGGAAAGGAACTAGATTAGCCAAAACAATTTTGGAAAAAGAAGAACAAAGTTGGAGGACTGAAACTTCCCTTCTTTAAGACTTACTATAAAACTACAGTAGTCAAGATGTGTAGCATTGGTGAAGGCATAGACACATAGGTCCATGAACAGAATAGGAGTTCAGAAAAAGATGCGCACAAATAATGTCAATGACATTTGGCCAAGATGAAAATGCAATTCAGTAAAGCAAATATAGTCTTTTCAATATATGGTGATGGAACAATTGGATAACCCTAAGCAAAATAATGAACCTGACATAAACCTTATGCCCTATACTAATTTTCAAAATCCATGATGAATTTAAGGGTAAAATGTACAACTATAAAACTTTTTAAAGGAAGCATAGAAAAAAAATCTTCATGCCTTGGAGTTAGGGAAAACATTTTTAAATTCATCACAAAAAGCATGATCCATAAAAAGAAAAAAAATAAGAATAAACTGGATTTTGTCAGCATTATAAACCTTCGCTCTGTGAAAGATACCATTAAGGAATGAAAAGCCAACCTATATACTTGGAGAAATATTTATAAGTCACATATATGACAAAGGACTTATATCCAGAATATATAAAGCATTCTCAAAACTTAACAATAAGAAAATAATCTACCCAATTAAAAAATGGGCAAAGGACTTGAACTATACTTCACCAAAGATGATATACAGATGGCATATAAGGACAAGGAAGGATGCTCAACACCATTGAGAGGAAAATGGAAATGAAACACATGATGAAATACCACCGTACCTATTAGAATAACTAAAATAAAAAGTATTGACACACACACACACATCAATAAGAGGTGATGCGGAGTGGAACTGTGCGAATTACTGCTGAGATGTCTATGTGTAAATCCAAGGGCTTCCATGTGGACATATTCGACAATCTTTTGCATGTTACATTTCAGAGGAATGTTTCACTTAGTGAAGTATTCTATTCAAAAGATTGTTCTTTGTTGTGATTGTTTCCCAGTATAATCCCATCATCAAGAAATATAATCGGAAAAAATATATTGACAATGTGCAGTGCCGAGAAGGATACAGAGCATGAGGGACTACCATATATTGCTGGTGGGAATGAATTTAATTGCCCCAAACTGGAAACAACCCAAATGTCCTGCAACAGATCAATGGATGAACAAATTGTGATATGATGAAATAACACTCAGGAATAAAAAGGAGTAAGTTAGGGATGCCCGGGGAACTCAGTTCTGTGTCTGACTCTTGGTTTCGGCTCAGGTCATGATCTCAGGGTCATGAGATGAGCCCCATGTAGTTGGGCTCTGCACTCAGTGAGAAGTCTGCTCAGGATTCTCTGTCTCCCTTTCCTTCTGCCCCTCCCTGCCATTCACTCTTTCTCTCTCTCAAATAAATCATAAAAAAAAAGAATAAGTTAATGATATATGCAACAATGTGGCTGAATATCAAAGGTTTGAGCTGAGTCAAAGAGAAGTCTTCAGAGGCTACATATTGTATGATTTTAATTAATGACATTCTAGAAAAGACTGAACTAAGATGATGGAGGAAAGATTGATAGTTGCCAGGGGAATGGCATAGGAGGAGGGTGTGACTAAACAGGGGGCAGCACTGGGAATTATGACAGCACTGGGCTTTTCTGTAATCTGTTTGTGGAGAAGTTTAACATGAATCTATATGTGTGTTAAAATGCATTGAGCTGTACATCAAAGAAGTCAGTTTTATTGGATGTTAATTAAAAAATAAAATAAAACTTCATACTTAACATTTTAGATACATATGAAGAAATCATACTCCTTTATAAAAAGAAAAATAAGTTTGTGAAACATAATAGCAGGCAGAACTGAAATGGTATCACATGTGTGAAAAAGGTTTTTGGAAGAGAGTGAGTAGAGTAACTTGACAAAAGTCACAATTTAATAAGAGACCATGGGATTCGAAGGCAGGCGGGTTGACCTGGACTGGAAGGTGGGTTACAGAGCCAGGCAAAGAAGAGTCTGTGGTGGGTGGTTAAGAACACTGGACGAGGACTCCAAATTCCTGCTGGTGAATTCTGTCCATCCTGCCTTCCAGGGTGGGCTCTTACCTCATCTGGATAATGAGATTGAGAGCAGGACCTGCTTGATCAAGTTTTGTCACACATATAGAAAATGCTTAGTATATCACCTGGCGCAGAGCAAAGAAACAACTAGTCTTAACCACTTGGAGACCTAGTTTCTCCACTGGTAACTAAAATATCACCTGTGTTTAAAATTGTACTGTGCAAACAGGCTCTCTGGCTGGTACACCAATTAGCATTTCTGCAAAGAGTACAAGTCCTTAGGGTTCATATTTGGGTATAGACATGGAGGAAGAAAACTGAATTTAGGTCTGTTTGATAAAAACTAAACAAAACAAAACAAAAAACACAGTCTGCCTTCTACTCTTCACCCCACCCCCACTTCTTTCTTATTGCAGTTGCTTAATCATCACTTCCTGAGTAGATGTCCAAGAATATTTTAAATTTCTACTCAGATGTTCTTTATGGAGGACCAGTGAATCAGTATGTGTCAAAATGCATAAAACCCTACATCAAAAAAGTCCATTTTATTAAATAATAGAGAAAACAGAACACAAACATATGCTTAGCATTTCTGATATAAATGAAGAAATAGTACTCATAAAAAGAGTAATCAATTGTGAAACAAAGAGGCAGGCAGAACCGAAACAGTATCACATGCATGTAAAAAAATTTCTTGGAAGAGCGTGATTAAGGAACTTGAGAAAAAGTCACACATTTAGTAAGAGACAACAGTGGAATCTGAAGGCAGGTCAGCGGAGACACGAGGAGTACTCAAGATTAGGACCAACAAGCAGGGAGGGAGAGGAGCAGACAGAGTAGAAGTCGTAACTTTTCGGAGCGGAGCACCTCTGGTTAGCTTGCCACACTTATGTCCTTTTGAAGCAAGAACAGAAATGACAGGCACTCTGGCTATTATCATACATACAGATCACCTTGATTACTTTAAGTGATGTGGCTTAATACAATCAATGGGCAGCAGCTTTTGAAAACAGGCAAAGCTCTTTTCCAAGAATTGACATTGGCAGGGCCTTGTGATCATTCCTCTCATAGCTCAACCGCCACTACAGTCACAGACTGATATCCCCTGCGTGACGGGGACTGTCGTTTTCCACATGGCAGCACAGGCCCATGGAAGAAACTGCCCTCCGGGTTGGCAGGGGTTTGGTAGTGACCTTTGCTTCTAGCTTATTGGCTGTCTGCATCATTTCCAGTCAGAGGTGAAGGACAGCTGGGGGCTGTCTCTTTTGCTCACTTGCATTTATGAAATTCAGTGTTAGAAAGGGATAGCTCCAAATGCCTCAATCCACCTCAATTTAGCATGGGTCCTGGCCCTACTCATCATCAGAGGGGGTGCCTGCCTAAATAGTTTGATTTTTAAGTGAGCATCAGAAAGTCCTTTACCCCTAATCCAATTCATATTCCCATGAGCCCAGACACGCTGCTAGAAATATTAAGATTATTTGGACTAATATCTTGGCCAGACTTAATCTATTGATCTTTTAGCAAAGGGAAGGACCAAAGGGTAAGGGACTCAGGGAAGACAACTTTTTTTTTAAAGATTGATTGATTGATTGATTGGTTTTAGAGAAAAAGAGAAAGCGCACAAGCCAGACGGGCAGAGGGAGAGAGAGAGAGAGAGAATCTGTAGCAGACTCCCCACTGATCACGGAACCTGATGTGGGACTGGATCTCAAGACCTTGAGATCACGACCCGAACTGAAACCAAGAGTCAGATCCTTAACCGAACACGCCACCCAGGCACCCCGGGGAAGACAAAGTTTGATGGGAACGTTAAAGCAGAGAGAGTAAAAAAGATTAGGAGCAGAAAGAATACATTGGGGGGTAGTTAATGTGTGATGGAGATGGGGGGAAGGAGAGCATAAATAAGAACAGAAGTTAATAAAAAACAATTTCTCCCACTCCATCAGAAGAAATGTACCTACTCCTTCTAAGACTCGTAAATAAAAGAATGATTCAATAATTGATTATTCTCTGTTTCCTATCTTGTTATCACCCTTTCAGTAATCTTTGTGGACTAGCAGGAAATCTGAAGATGTTGGTTTTTAGTGATAAAGCGGGGCTGTATCATCACTTTGAAGTTGGTTGCCTTAGTTTTGCCTTTGTTCACCACAAGCAAGACTTGGAAAGCTGTAAACCTTTGTGTGTGTCTTACCCTGGCTGTGTTCCCATGTCCATAAATGATACTTCCGAAAAGACAAAACTCAAGTCATGTCCCGGATGTGACCAAGACTGAACTATTATCTAGTATCGGAATAAAATTCTCATTTTCTAAGAGAGTACTTACTAAAATAGCTCTTGAAAGCCCAGAGAGTTTGATTGGTTTTCCCACTGTGTTTGAAGGCATTTTGCCTGAAATTAGCACATGTTCCCTCTTTGCAATAATTGGCCAAGCCCTAGGGTTGGGGTCGGGCAGGGGGGCAGAGGCGGGGAGGATGACTGTACATGTGAAGTAGAGAGATGACATCTTCGTTTCCTACAAAAATCTTTTTGTGTATACTGTGAGAACTTTGTGAGAACTTTGCTGAGTTTAAATAAAAACTTTGAAATCTGAGATGGCTGAATTTCTCTCTGTGCTGTCTAGAGTAACCTCCAACTTCACCACATGTCACTTCTCAGGAGGTAGACAGACCTACAACTTCCCCCCGCCAAAAAAAGGAAGGGCCGAATTCCTTCTCCAATTAGTAGAAGCTTGTATATGGATACAGATAATTAACCATGTTATAAAGCCTCTGGTTGTGCCTCAAGTTCTATTCATTGTGTGGTTGATAGTGCAGGCTCTGGAGTCAGAGAACTGGGTTTAGATCTGTGAGTCTGCACAAATTATTAGCTTACAGCTCAGTGTTCTCATCTGTAAAATGGAGGTCATCCTAAGAGTATATAAAGTATTTGTCCTTTTCCCTGGAACATAGTAAGGGCTAACTTAATGATAGGTATTATTATTATTAATATTATAAATATTATAAATATAACTTAAAATATTATTATTTTTATTTTTACCATTGACATAATTATTATTCCTTAAGTGGATGTCTATCCAGAGTTGGAGCCACTCCACCAATCAGGCTGGGTAGAGAGCTAAAATAACACTCCAGCTCATGGAGGGCTGAGACGGCAAATAGGTTTTCAGCTCAGTGTACCGACTAGTTGATAGTAGCTTCCTGGAAGACAATGTGGAGAGGAATTCTAAGCCTGCTGATGAGATTAGCAGAATGGCACGATGGATCATCGATGTCTACCACAGTGCAGGGGCAGCGAGGGGGTGGGTGAAAGGGCAGTACTCTGCTTCTTTGCCAATGCCGGCCTAGGGACTCTGGGCCATGGCTCAGCTTCTACAGAGAAGTACATTCTTCCTGGTTACCACGATCTGAAACCCTGGATGGTGAAAAGGGACTCTTATTGGGAGGAAGTTATAACCCGGTTCAAGACCAAACACTGAAAAATTGTGTGTGTGTGAGTGTGTATGTTTTAATTTTGTTTAGAATTTCATAGCTTCCTTCTGGGGAAACTATTTGGCTATTAGACATCATCATCTGAGTAACATGGTGGTCTCCTCTTTCTCAATAATGATGATAATGGCTTATATTTTCAGAGCACTTAATTTGTAAAATGCTTTTACATCCATTAAGACACTTTATATTCAACTATTTGGCATGCAGCAAGCACAAAAAGAAGGGAAAGCAAACTGGTGTGGGTATTTCTTAAGTCTCATTTCAAGTTCACTGATGATTCCAGCACATATGTTTTGTTTCCAAAGTGCTGGCGTTTCACTTCCAGGGTAATGGTATCTGCCTCTTGCTGTGAGCCTCCCTCTGGTTCTTGACTCCTTAATTTATTTTCCTTTCATTTATGATTCTCCCCCATGTAATACATGTTTGTCTGTTGTTAAAATATTGCCCTCATATTGTGCGGCATGCCCAAGTATTTCCTCAATGAGTCACTTATGGATCACAGGGCCAATTCTGTTCTTAAGACAAAATACCAAGGCTAAGATTAATTCCAGTTTTGTATTAACGATCACAGAGTCTTAAGGCTTAGAAACTCCCAATTGTTGCACAGATACCAAAATGGACAAATGGTGGCCTATGTTGAAGGCAAGCTCTCATTCTTTTTTTTTTTTTTGTACCAAAAGGTTGTTATCCTGTTCTTCTAGATAGTTTCTACTTCAGAAGCATAATCCATTCTCTCCCACTCATCCAGTCTCAAGAGATTTGGAACTCTTTTGCAATAAAAGATGTGTAAGGTTGACCCTCCCTGCCCACGCTGCTTTCTGCTCAAATGGGTTGAGTCAGTATTTCCTCTCTCCCTAATTCAGCAATGGGCCAGCTGGGTTTGTCTGATAGACTAAGACCCAATTAAATGACCTTCTTCAGACTTCATCTAACCAGGAAAAAGACAGTTAAGCAACGAGTTAATTAATGAAGTCATAGAAAACTAGGGAAGCTGAACAGATCCTAAAACCTCTTTCCTCCATACCAATATTTTGGAAAATTTCCACAGTAGAGGGATTTGTCTTATGAAACTTTAAATTATATAATAGGGAACAATGTTTTGTCTTCCATCGATCATATGGCAACTTAGATGGAGCAAAGTTCCTTAGGTGAAGAAATAAAAAATATTATTTATTATTTCTATGGCTTCAAAGTGCAACAAAACACCATTAAAGGCCATATGGCCTTATATGTCTCTCTCTCTTTCTTTTCCTTGTTACTTAATTTGTTTTTGTTTGCTTTTTCAGTATAGTTTACATACAATGGTACATTAGTTTCAGGGCTACAACATAATGATTCAACAAGTCCTTATATTATACTCTGCTCACCATAAGGATGGTGAGCAGAGTATACTCACCATTCAACATTATGACAATACCATTGACCGTATTCCCTATGCTATGCCTTTTATTCCCACGACTTATTCATTCCATAACTGGAAGCCTGTCTCTCCCACACCCCTTCACCCATTTTGCCCATCCTCTCACCACCCCCTGCTTCTCTGGCTACCATCAATTTGTCCTCTGTATTTATAGGTCTGATTCTGCTTTTTGTTTGTTTGTTTATTCATTTGTTGTGCTTTTTAGACTCCACATGTAAGTGAAATCATATGGTATTTGTCTTTTCCTGTCTGACTTATTTCACTTAGTATAATACTCTCTAGGTCCAACCATGTCATCACAAATGACAAAATCTGTATCTCTTATATAATTGTTTTCATTGAATGAGGGTTTGGTATTATGTCCTTGATATACATTAAAAAGTGCTCCAAGAAACAACCACAGGAAATATAATTTTTGCACTTAATGTGGGGATACGATTTGAATATATTTTCTACATAATTCAATGTCTTTCTTTGGTGCCCTTCCTGAGACATTTGTTGAAGAACTAAGTCTTATGAAAAGCAACACTTCCCTTGAGTAACCGAAATTTTTCTTCTTAAGGACAATGACAAATATTAACTGATCAAGTATCTCTTTTTTTGTTGTTGTCTTGTCTATTAGGAAGCTCAAAGACAGATGCATGGTTCGACTTCAGTAGGAAACTTTGAATATATGTAGTCGGAGTTAGAAATGGCTTAACCAATGCAAACATGTGATGTCTCATTAATAAGAAGACTAGACGGAGGTGATTGTTGGTACTGGTGCAGCTCTCATTGATGTCATCAAAGATACAGGATTTTTCTCTTGATTTTTCAGCCCTGCCATTTTTGGCTGGTGTCTTTTCAATCTAATGCTTAGTGCCTCATGTCACATGATGGCAGTTACAGGACCAGAGCATATGTCCACATTCAGTTCAAGAAAAAAGAAAAAGGATGAGCCAGCAAGTTCTCTTCTCCCTGACCAGTTTAAAAGGAAACAAAATCTTTTCCAGTATGAATCTACTTATATCTCCCTGGACTTTTTGGATCACATGACCACACAACAAAATCAGTTATATTAGCCAATTATCATAGCTCTAACAACATATTTTGTCTGGTTCCGTTTTTATAAATATTTTGATAGGCAACCTTGAAAAGTTTAAGATATGGCTCCTGCTTTCTTTTTATCAGCTTAGCTTCTAATTGAGAGGCAATTCAGGATAACTATTACAATATTATTGTTATTGAGGTAAGATTTATTGATGTAAATCTTACAAGAAATGAAATAGAAAATTAAATGTCTTCTTTTGTCATTAAGCCCCAGAACTACATTTTTCTGCTATAATTTTATTATCTGTAAATCTTATTCCCATTTTCTTCAATAGAGTCCATTTCAAACTTCATAGAGATTTTTCTGAGGCTCCATAACCTATCAGCCACCTGAAAATCAGAAGTCTAGTGATAACGCAAAGTAGCAGTAAAAAAAGTTGAGGGGTGGTGCCTGGGTGGCTCAGTCGGTTAGCTTCTGACTCCTGGTTTCAGCCTGGGTCATGATCTCAGGGTCATGAGATGGAGCTCTGAATTGGGCTCCATGATCAGTGGGAATCTGCTTGAGGTTCTCTCCCTCTCTCTCCCCCAACATCTCCCCTACTCTGATCGATCTCTCTCTCTCTCAAATAAATAAATGAATCTTTGAAAAAGAAGTTGGTAGCTGATGTAATGAACTAATGAATAAGTATATCCATAAGATATAGGAATTGGATGACCTTGGGTGAAAGAGGAGAGCGGGAGATTTGAACCCTGAGGACTTAGGTCCAGTTTCACCTGACATTAACTAGTTGTGTGATCTTGGGGTAATTGCTTAACTTCTTAAGCCTTGAATTTTCTCATCTGTTAAATGAACATGGTAATTTCCTCCACATTGACTTGCAACGCTCATATAAGCTAATAGCCTTGAAAGTGTTGTGCAAACTTTAATAATGAAGTACAAAGTTCTATTTAAAAGTGACACTCATTTCAGCAATAAACTTCTTCATATAGATTTGATTATTGTCACTTTACAGAATGCCCATCTAACTAGGTTCATGCTTCCCATTGACTTCACACTTGGTACTGGGAAGCAAAGCTGACAAGTCCACTTATGCCAGGGCTAGTAAGCATACAAGCATCTCTGAAATAATGGACAAGTATTAGGTGCTCTGGTTCTTCCATGAGTGGGCTGACTCCCCTAGAAGGCTTAAAGAAAATCCTCAGATGTCAAGTCAGTGGGGTTCATTCCTGGTATGCACATAATGCCAGCTCAAGGAGAGTTAACACCCATGGTAAAAGTGGGTTTATAATTAAGCAAGATATTACCTTTCCATTTTGAGAAAGTCTGGAATCACATCTGTAAAAATGATTTGAACCTCAGAAGAAAGTCTTTTGGGATAAGGATAACATGGGGATGTTCAACAGTGGTTCAAGCTCTCTTTGCAAGATTCGTCCATGGAAAACTTAAAAATAAGTTTGGAAAGAGCAGAATAATGAGCACCCTGGAGCTCTGATGCCACTAGTCTCCTCAAATAACTAACAGAAAGGAGAAAATAGCTCATTCATATTATAAAGAAACCACCAAATACTGCACTAAGTACTAGACAGGATGCAGGAATTTTTTTCAAGTCCTAATGCTGTAAATATTCAATAAAGGAAAGAATAATACACAACTGAGTTTAAAATAGACCTGAGCAGGTCCCATCCATTCCATTTTAGGGAAATCCAATGAAGTATGTCCTGGGTTTCCAAAGTTGTTATAATGAGTGGTACGTGGAAATTCATGGATGCCCATCTCAGATCCACCCCACTAGACTAAGTGAAAATCTTGCAGACCATGAGAGGTTGTATCAAAGCATACTGTCCAGTATCCTTGACTAGCTGTTATAATGTTAGGGCTTAGAATCAAATTCCAGACATGGTACTCATTCTCTTTATTGTCTGTTGATCTGATTATTTAGCTGGAATAAAAGATTTTAAACAAATAGTCCAGATGGGAGACTGATATCAACAATATAGTAGTATAATCATTTCAATAAATCTTAAGTGCAGTTAAGCACTGGTTTCCTGGATATCCTAAAACTTACAATTGTCTCTGGGAAATGCAATAAAATTTTATGTTTATTACATTGTTCTGCAACACTCTTCATGGATTAGTTATTCTCTAGGGATTTGAGGGGACAATGATTAACATGTTTTAACATGTTCTTAGGTACATCCTAGGTGCCCAGATCTTATATATAGCATCTGATTTATTCCTTATGGCCAGTCCAAAAGTAGGTGTTGAGATCATTTTTCCATTGATAAAGTAGAACTTAGGCAGATTAGCCAATTGACTCATAACCACTAATAAATGAAATTGGAATTCTAAGCAGAGCCCACCAATCACATAGCCCTTCTTGTCAATTATTTCGAAAACCACTCTTTTTCCATTATACCATGTGGTCGCTGGATAAATTGCTAAGGATGTTTAAATGTATACATTGCTGCTTTCCTATAGCTGCAATGCCTAGGAAATAGGGTGAGGAGGAATTCTGGCTAATTGGGCTTTCTAATTAGCTGAGGGTTAATGTTTTCTTTAAAAATCTTGCTGAGACAGTTCTTGAAATGTACCCATATTCTTCCTTGACTTAGCAGAATACAGCAACTAAATGCAACTTTTTCTCCCATCATGCCATAGTCTTGACCAGATCTCTGTTCAACTTCCACTTAATCAGAGAACCCTCTTATGACCACACTTGATAAAAAAAAAAAAAAAATCACTCCCATTCTCCCCTCAGCCTTTCACCCTTGCACTGTTTTGCTTTTTCCCCTCAAAGCACACATCACTAATTGATATGTTACATATTGACTTGTTTATATTTTTTGGTCTATCTCCCTTCAATGTAAGCTTCATGGGAGAAGGGCCCTTATCACATCCAGGGTTGTTTCTCCAGGACTAAGACGGTGCCTGAAATGTAGTTAAGTACTCAAACAATACTTAATGTGATGAATGAATGAATCCAGTTAAATATGAATTTCAACCATTTAGTGCTGTTGCTAAAGTAGATCTGGCTGAATCTCTGTGTGTGTGACTCCCTGTGGCCCATTGCAGGTTGGGCCCATTAGGGTTGAAGTTCTTTATAATAAAGTTGTGGCCACTTGATGTGATTCTTTCTCATACAAATGGACACAGGGGCACAATTTTAAGCAAGTCAAGGCTTCTGGCAAGTTGGAATCAGTCCATCAAGTTGTCTTACAGTTTGAAGGAAAGAAAGGTTTTCTTGGGAGCTTGTCTTTCTATGCTATGCCTTCTTTTATGCTGAACATGCATCATGAAAACAGTCACTCTTGATCAAAAGACATGCACTTTGAAAATGATTCTGTTCTAAAGAAAGCATGTTTGTATTTTGTGAATCTGCTTGAGAGAATCCCACAAAATTTGCTCACAGAACCATCCATTTGCAGTTGACTTTCTTTCTTTCTTTCTCTCTTTCCTCTTGGATATCAGTTTTATTTATTTGTTGTTTGTTTGTTCATTTATTCATTTATTATTTTTAGAGTTTCATAAATATTAGTTTCGTGTAACACCTAGCAGTTGACTTTTTTGCACCATTTCGGAAACACCAGCATAGTCCTGACCTTGCTACGTGATCCTGCTAAAGTGATCCTTTTCCCCTCTTACTTAAAAAAGGTAATCCACATGTTGTTTGTACAAGATATGGAGAAGGTAACTGAACAGTAGGGGTGGGGAAAAAAAAAAAAAAACAAAAACCTGTCCTGAATAGTACTATAGATATCTGGCAGCTGAAACCAGGACTTTGGCAAGTTACCTGAATGGAGTTGTCCTAGCAAAGGCGCCTGTGTCTTTTGACAATAAAATAGGCCCCAAGTGCTAGGTTTTCTCTCATTGTCTTCAGAGAACAAGCCCAGTGTATTTGGAAGCATGGGTGAACTTTTGGACCATCTGAAAACATTCATAAAAATCTCTTTCTGAGACCTTGCTTTGTAGGCAGAAGGAGTCAAATGGTAATTGAGAGATAGGGCTCTGGCAGCTCTGGCACCAGACCACTTAGGCTTAAATCCTGGGTCTGCCACTTCCTGGCTGGGTGAGCTTGGAGAAACTTCACTGTACAATAAAAGTTGGGTCTTGGCACTCTCCAGCCCAAATTCCTCTAATGGCTCCCCAAGACTTTAGTGCCATCTATGTGGCTGTGTCTGGTTCTGCCTTGGATCTCTTTGCGGCCCACTCTGCTCTTGCTCATTCTGCTTCAAGCTCAGGGGTCTTCCAAGTGGACCCACCTCAGTGCTTCTACACTAGCTGGCCCTTCACCAAAAGGCTCTTCTCCCACATATTCTCATGGCATGCTCTCTTGCTTCCTTAAGGCTCCTGCTCAACTCAAACCTCCTCATAGATGCTTTGTCAACATCTTTCTAACACTTAATCATCCTTGAACATCTATTAGAAAATCCACTATTATACATGCTGCACCCTACCCCATCCTGACCTTAAATGTAAGCACACGAGGTTATCCATGTTGCCCACGGTGCAGCTCTGAGGTCTTGAATAGTGAGTGTCTAGCACATAGTAGGTGCTCAATAATATTTGTTGACTCCGGGAATCAATATCTGACCGGAATTGTTTCCATCACAGTCTCTTTCTCCTTGATTTGGAATTGGGTGCAAAGAGACTAAATCAGCAGCACATGCTATAACTATAAATCTTGTTTCAAAAACTAAAGCTCTAATATCAGGAAAACAATTATAAGTTACTCTGTGAACAAAAGAGTTGAGTCAGGAAAGAGAGAGAGAGAGAGGGAGAAGGAGAGAGAGAGACAGACACAGAGAGAGACTTGGATGTTCCTGTTTTCAAGGCTCTAATCCTACTAATTCTCTTTGCTTAAGAGACTTGAGTGCATTTCTGTTTCTTGCAACTCTGATCTCTGACTAATATGGGAGTGACATAAGGTGACTCTGCATAAGTGTTTTTGGGTCCTAGTGGACAGAGGAAGTGCTGGTGCGCCTTTTTTACATTTGTATCTCCAGGGTCTACTGCAATTCTTTCTAGTACTTCTATGATAAGAAATTAATGAATACAAATTTTTCAACTTAGAACTTAATTCCAATAATGTAGATGTAATGTTCTTAGTTTACCTTCCCCAGACTACTGTTTTCTATTCCCTTCAGAGGCCTTCCCATCACCTAGCTCCTCTCATTGAATATTTTCCTCAGCATTTTTATATGGGACACACAAAAGTTTATTTAAAAATGAAATCTTTTCCACACCACATTTGCACCCAGTTCTGATGAAAAGAAAATATAGGGGAGCTTCTGGGTATTATATGTCAACATGTGAAGGTCTATTGCCCCAAAAGGGCCAGTTACAATATCTTTAATAATGTGGTAGGCTTTATAAATTTATATCTTCAAAGAGTGGACTTGAAATTATTTTGTGGTAGCTTATTTTTCTTATGCTGGAACCAGAAATATGTATTAGCACCAACCATTGAATTGAAAATCCTGGTCTTCAGTATCAGAAAGCAATTACTTTATAGAAGAAAATTAGGGCTTGCAGTGAAACATTTAATTATAACCATCATGAATATTGTCCTTTTAGGTGGTTCAACCCATACTTGAATCCATGGTTCTACCTTTTCATCTTATCTAGCTTTACCACAATCCCTCTCAAGACAGAACTTAATTTTGATGGGTTCCTGGCTTCATCAAGTGTCCTATGATGCAACCTGCCCCATTTCCCATCAAAGATCCCTTCTGCTAATAATCCTTTCCATTCTCCTGTAGTTAATTTCATCATTCTATTGCCTAACTGGTATTGTGTTTTCTACCAAAGATAGAATCTCTTTATCTTTGTATTAATACCTTCTCAATTCTTGCATGAGCTGCCATTTAAATATCATAGTTTTTGCTTTTTGGATTAGATAACTCTTCACAACGATTGTGAAATTAGTTACCCATGTTTTGGGCTCTTATGTATCATTCCTTAATTGGTTTCCTCCCCCTCCTCATCACTTCTTCTTCTGGTTTCATTGCAACTACTGACTGAGAAATCCTGATCTGAATGGGTAAAGAAGAGAACATTGATATTACCCCAGAGTCCTTTATACCCTGACAAATCATAGTCACAATTTAGAATGTTATCTTATCTTAGATTGATTTTCAGGACCAGCTACTCATACCAGCTGAAAACTAGGACAAGAAGACATTAATTCAATCATTTGAAGATTGAATCCATCTATTGTTTTCATATGTCATTTTTGAGAACTCTTCATCCCAAGTTGACTTAATTTGGTTGCAAAAGTGTCTAGACTTGCAGTGTAGGGGAAAAGGGGCTTCAACTTTCTAGGCAATGGGAACAAAAGCTCACAGTAGGACTGTACTGTGTATAGGCAATGATTTTAAAACCTTGAGACATGACTAATGGATGGACATACAACCACAGGAAAGCCTAAATTTTCTGTTCTGAAATCCAGTCCTTGCAACCTCCCTCCAGCGACATCCCCTCTCCCTGCTCTTATTCTCAAGGAGCCAAGGCATAGGTAAAAATCTACTTCTGGTTTTCCCCTCATGAGGGAAAGCTCAGGCTGAAGCACTTTCTGGTTTCTTAGCCCAATGAACATGCAACATTATGATTCTTTTCAGTTCTGAATCAACCTTCTTATGTTTGGAACTATCATGATCTCCCATATGAATATGGATGTGGATTGGACTTCAGCAGCTGATCTGTGTTGCATGTAGGCAATTTTGGTTTCCCCTGGCAAGTGACCCATCCCTGTGGATTTCTGGGTGGTCAGGAATATATAGGAGGTGTCTGAGAGGGAGAGTTCCAAAATGAAGAATTCTTAGAGGAATTGGTTGGTGTGAGGTCTCATGGGAAGTGGTAGAGGTGATTCCAAAATGCCATTATTTCATAATTTCTTCAGCATTATCAGCACAGTATCTGTAGGCATCTTACCTTAGCCAATCAGGCCCTGCATGGAATTTTAAAAGCCAGAGTTGAAGAAAGGGTGCCAGACTCTCTGAGGTGGCAGAAGCTGTAAGAAGAGAGATTTGAATGTTCAGTGGTCATGTTTTTCATTATGAAGGAAAAATTGGTTTGCTATGAGAAAAAGTAAAATTGATCCAGAGAGAGACAAAAGGTAAGGATGAGGCAAGAAAGCCCAGGTACCACTCCAGCCCCTGGTTCCCAGTGTTCCTGACATCCAGAGGCACTGCTCCCATTGGCACAGTATGATATTCAACTACTTCTTTGATTATATAAAATATCTCCAGAAACTTTCCAATACACTCCTTTTTCCTGGACTAAGTTAGTTCCAGTTGGGATTTTGTGCATGTGCACTCAAGAGTCCTAATTATACTTACCTACATGAGGGCTCATAACCGGACATCAATCAGGTCATTCTAATGGTATCTGGGACAAGGGGAGGTTTGCAATTAATCCAATCATACTTTTTTCCCCAACATGCCAACCACAATTAAGAGAACAATAGGTAAGAATCACAGTTTTTCTGGTTCTGTGTTAAGGGCTGGAGTGCAGTTTTCAAAGGGGAAGCTTCTAGATTAGCTTCTATGTACTTTGATCTCTTCTTTATCAACAAATTCTCATGGCCTCCCTCATACTAATTGAATACAAATGACCACTGAATGGAGAGGGATGGGCAGAACCAACCAAGGTGTTCCTCTAAATATCTATACCTTTTCTCCCTTTTATTGCATGTTAAATATGGCTTTTACTTTCAAAAATAATACTCTCCTTTATAATACATGCTTCTTGTTTTTTATAAGTTTAAATCCCAAGGATGGTCAATGATGATAAACTATTTCAGTTCTCTCTCCCCACATTTCTGGAGCATTCCAAAGGTCAGACTATTTTCAGCTCTTGGCATACCCATTTCAATTTCTTGTAATTTTCCAACTTTTCCTGCAAGATGCATGGTGCAGCCTCAGCTCTCACAAGTCTGTAGTTGAATGAATAAACAACCTTGCACGAGTAAAGATAGTGTTGTGAGTTGATTTCTTTTTAAAGCTTCTGTTCCACTAGGTGGTGCTGGTCGACATGTCGTCTGCCTTGGAGTGTTTTAAAGGCCTCAATCTGTCACCATTTGGTTGGCAGGAGGAATTGATGAGAGTCAGACTTTATTCGTCCAAGCCAGGAATTTCTGAGTCTCCGCTATGCCTTGTCCTCTGACTAGATGTGTGGGCTTCCTAATTTCCTTATTCTTAAATAGGCTAATGATCCTGTGTGAGAGGATATAGTAAGATGTCCTGCTCTATCTCAACACATCTCAGAGGCCCACTTTCCTGGGGTTTGGGCTTTGGGGGCACTGTTTTCATTAGACCTAGATGGGAAAGGGGTTGTTTGGCTGAGAGTGAAAAGACATAGGTTTGGGTGACCAGTACTGGACACCTCACTATCTATCACCTTGATCATTAGCATTTGGTCCCAGTACTATTGGTGACCCTGGGTCTCTCCTTTTTGCACCTGAGATAGTATTTTAGATATGACTTTTGCTTTCAAAATGTAAAAAATACTTCCCTAGGATCCTTTAGGATAGACTTACAAAGGACCTTTTAGAGAATTCCTCTTTTGGCAGGAGACTGCCTAATGCAGTAGTATTCAATTTATCAGGCATCATCAGAGAAAGAGGTATTGCTTTTTCCCAAATAATCAAAGCTTATTATTTTTCATATCAAATCTTTAGAAGTTTTTGCAGTGTTGGAGTAGATAAAAATAGTCCTGAAGTGTATTATGTAGGCTGTGCTTTTTAAAGCTTAATATACTAAATTTAATTTATTTAATAACTTCCAATCATTTTATTTATTTATATTTTGCTTGTTTGTTTGTTTATGTTCTAAGCGATGTTTTGGTGACCCAGTATTTCTGCTCTGAAAAATTGCCAAATGTTTCTACCATTCTTCCTTTCTTCCTGACACATTCCACTCTTTTCCATTTTTCAAATTTGCAATCTATGGCATATCTTATGTTCCATACCAGATTGGCAGGGTGCTCGGTACGGGTTAACACAAGTACTAAACCCCTCAACTGAAGTTATGCATACTAATAACTTTGGACAGAGAACCCTGCATCTTTCCTGCCTTCTATGAGGTTCTCTGGACTCCTGAACACTTCAAACCCTAGGGACAATTTCCAAGCTGATAGTTTAACCTAAGACTTCACTTTGGTTATGGTCACTCTCTGAACACTTCCCTCTTATCCATATTCCACAATAGAAATAGCTTTATTAAAGACACCAAGGAAATAACATTAATATAATAAGATAGGGAGAGGGAAGAGGAAATTTACAAAACTCAGAGTGACAATGGTAGATTCTTATCAAAAAATAAGAGGCCAGAAAAGAGAAATAGCAGACAAGACTCCTTTATTTATAAGATCAGAAAGCCAACTCAAACTGGGTTTTAGGCTCCAACATTCACCAAAGAAAAGACAGTCTGGAAAATTTCAGAAGAGTTGGATACAAGGGTTCAAACAGCCTCCAAGAACTAACTGCTTTCCATTTCTGCCCTACTTTGTTCTGTCTTGGCTCCATGCACACACCTGCCTTCTTCATTCATGGCTCCCAGAAGAATCAGGCTAATATCCTCCTGTCTTCCAGTCAAATGGAGAGAGAGCTTCTCTTTCTAATAATTCCTACAAGCATCCCAGAATTGAGTCATTGGCTGGGCTTAGGTTTTATGGCTCCTGAAAGTGGATTGTTAATGATTGAAAAGCTGCAATACACTGATTAAGCAGATCTGGTCCACATGTCATCTCTAGAAATAAAGGGTCAAATGACCATAACCACCCAGATCTAGGATTTAGAGTTTGAGTGTAGTCACTCTCCAAAGGAAAAACTATTGTATTGTTGCCAGTGTAGGTACGAATGGATGCTGAGAAAATAAAACCAACACTTATGCTAAAGAAGCTAAAGGAGATGAGCCAGTAAAGCCCGGACACCAATCTACCAACTCTTATTATGACTCAGAGTAATTCTACAACACACCAGCCATGCATTCCCATTGAGTTCCTACCTCCACCCATAGGTTCTCTTCTCACATCATCACCGCCCAGACAGAATCAAGGGTGGGAGAGGGAGAAGGCAAGGCAGCTGCTGAAATCCCTATCAGCCAAACACACTGAATTCTTCAAAAGCTTTAATCCTATTTGGTACATTCTCAACTACTCCAGCTAATTTTTCTTTATTTTTACAGGCTTAAAAATGGGCCCAAAATCATGATTATTTCTCCAAGGACATGAATATTGTTGAAAACAAACAAATATGTAGCTCAATGGCTAGCCTTCTATCACTCTGATGGTCAACCATACTAACATTCCAGAGGACTACCTGTGATGTGAATCCAGATCGTCTTTCTCACCTAGTTCCCCACTATTGAATTACAAGTTTTGAAAAGTTCTAGAGAACCCCATGGATATCTTCCTCCATTTTCTTTTCCCTCCCTCCCTCTATCTCTCCCTCCTTCCTTGAGCTCCTGTATACCAATCACTGAGGACACAAGCATGAAGGCAAGAGTCAAAGTCCGGCCTTGCTCACAGAGAATGGCATAGACAGATTAATGGATAGTTATAATACAGAGTGGTCACCACTAGCATAGAATTAGACATAGGGTGGCATGAGCATAAAGATAAGGACCTTCCCTACTGGAAGGGTCAGAGAATTGGTTGGGTATATTACCATTATTGCAAGGTTCTCAGGACCCACGTGCCTTCTTCTGATCTCCAGAAATGCCCCAGGTAATATAGGAGCTAGGAGGTGAAAGACCCCAACACATCCCTCAGACATTCCTAACTTGAGTCCATGAGCACTGGTTTTATGCGGTGAGAATAGTGCCTGAGGTTATGTGCAAAATTCTTCATGTTTAGGGAATTATTTTTTCTGGGAGAACATTTATAACTTTTACCACAGCCTCAAGAGGACCATGATGATCAAAAGGGTTTAAAAGTCACTACTCCAGAGAGAAAGGGGGAGAGAGAAAAAGAGAGAAAGATGCAATCCCTGATGAAAGATTTCTGTTGTTTGATGGGAAGCCAAGGAATGAGGGTGATTCCAGCTGAGCTGGACTTGCATCATCTCACTTTCCCTGAAACAATTTCCAACTAGAACTGAGATTCTCTAGAAAGTATACTAATAGATCTTTTTTCCTTCTTTTTTCTTTTCCCTTTAATGGTGAAGAAGCCTATTGCGTGTTGATTATCTGAAGTTAGCCACTGCCTATCCCCCGCTTCCATCCCTTCCCCAGGGAATGTTGAGCAATATCCTGACCAGGCAGCCTGTGGATCTGGGCTGTGACTGGACTTCTTGTGAAGAAGATGAGCCTTGGTTCCAGCATCCCCTCTTCCGCTCTCCCTTCTAGACCCTCGTCCTCCAAACATGTGTCTCTCCCCTCAGGGCCCATCCTGTGTTCTGTTCCTCTTGTTCACCTTCATCCTCACCCAAGGATTAATTAACTGAGGTATTGGCTGGCAATTAATAACTGAGGTATTGGTTGACAAAGGAAGGAACTCATGATTACATCTCAAGAGAAGATTGAGTAGATTTGTAAAGTTCTTCAGGTTTTAAAGAATGGTTGAATGACTGCCAGGGGAACTGGCATTTTGAGGCATTAGAGACTCTCAATCATACTACAAAGGTGCCTGCTGATTCGTAAGCGAGGTGTATACTCACAACGATGGGCCATGACTTTCTGGGAGTCACCGGGCCTCCCAACAAATATTAAGTAAGAGATGTGGACCAGATTCTCTCCATTGTGTCCTCTAACTTCAAAATACCAGAGAATTGAATGAGAATTAAACAGTTCAGTGTATAAATAAATTCCCAGCAAGCAGATAAGTCCAAATACAGAATGAGAGATACTGAATGCCCTACCATGGAGACGTTGATATGGAAGCTCAACAGTTCCTTGCATGGGATATCATAGAAAGGATCTGGTGTATGTTTGTGCGTGTATGTACTCATTTGTTCCTTCAGCAAATACTAAGAAAGCCCCATCTACCTGTTCAACACTGATGAGTCAGCATTGAAACGTAACACCATTTCTGTCTTAGAAAGAGGCAACTCTTAGAACTCTTAGAAAGAGTTTTTGCCTTAGAAAGTCTGCGTTCTAGACTCAGGGCCCAGCAGGTAACACATGCCTACAGTGATCCGATATGAAAACAGGGAGAGATGGGGCCTGAATCAAACCAGAGAGTGTAACCCCACTAATAGCATTCAAATGTGAAAATTATACTAGTTTTGTGGGTCAGAATAAAATAGGTCTACAAGATATATTTAACATTGATCACAAAGTGGTGATTCATGGTCCCGACAATAATAAAGATTTATTAAGTGCTTCCATGAGCTAAGATTGTTCTAGGTGCTTTACACGTATTAAGTGACTTATTTCTATAATTAAGGCCCTCTTATTAGGGAAAATTATTTCCTCCATCTTACAGATGAGAAAGCCAAGGCACAAAAGAATGAAGCAAGGAGCCTGAGTTACCCGGCCAGCCAAGACTAACTCTAGACTCATTGTTGAAAGTCTATGTTGCCTCCATAGATGATTTCTCTGATTCTGAACTTCTTGATTATGTGAAATTAATCTGATTTGATCAAACTAAAGAAGTGTATTAGTGAGCAACTCTTGTTTACTTCTTTCATACATGACCTGTTTCATACAAGTTACAGTGAAGAGAGTTAGAATCCATTTAGACTTGAACCAGAATGACTTCTGACATTTCATCTCATTTTAAACATTGTTTTCTCAAAAGTAGGTAAGCCCTGAAACATGCAAATTGTGTCCTTGCCTGTTGACCAGCCAAAAGCAGGGGTGGAGCAGTGAGCAAATAATCTTCTATTTTACATGTCAAAGGAACAAATAAATTATTCATTCTTTTATCTAATAGATTTGTGGACTTGACCACAAAGCATTAGAACTTTGGAAATGGAAGAGATCTGAGCATCCCATATCACAGTTAGTTCTATGGTATGTCAGTCGAACTTAAGAAGAAAATAGTAGCTTCATGGTCAAATAACTAGAAATTTCTGAGTTAGAGTCAACCTAGGTGTGTTACTTCAGGATTGGTCAGGTTCTTTGCAGCACACTGGGAATCCTTCTTGCCTTTTTTGGGCTAGGGATGTTTTGGACAACAGATTTGGAAACCTGGACCTGGCCTTCCCATCTGATTTCATACCTGTGGACCTGAGAAGCTTCGAGAAGATGGATGAGACCCCCAAGGTCTCACAGCTAGTAAATGATAGCCTGATTTAATGATAGTACTGAACAAAAAGCCCTTTGGATTGTATAATCCTGATAGCCTAGAATCGAAAGTAATCTTAAAGAGTATCTAATTTAAGCAATTCATTTTGCTAGAAGAGGAAATGCAGCCCAAAGAGGATTAAGTTACTTGCCCAAAGGTTTACAACAGAGTCTGGACTGAAACTTGGACTTTCTGCCTTCTCCCTAGAAGCAGAAAAAAAATGAAAACCAAAATGAATTTAATTTTGCCAGCCAGAGTGATTGTTAACCAAGATTTTCCATGTACTGTATAAGAGCTTCTGTTAAATGTTATAGGACCTTTACATGAGACACTGAAATGCTGCTGTGACTTCTGTAAGAAAGCAATCGAGATTTCACATTAGGTGATTTCACATTAGGATTATGTAAGGAGCTTTAAAAATAATACTGATTACTCTTGTGTGGTCATACTATATGATCTAAATCTAGAAGCTGGAGGAAGGATGATGCCCTGATATCTGTACTTTTTTCTTTTAATTATTTTAAAGATTTATTTATTTATTGGAGAGAGAGAGAGAGCACACACATGCGTGCGTGAGTGGGGGGAGGGGTAGAGGGAGAGCGAATCCTTGAGCAGACTCCGGGCTGAATGTGGAGCCCAGATATGGCTTCATCCCAGGATCCTGAGATCATGACCTGAGCCCAAATCAAGAGTCAGCCACCGAACCGACCGAGCCACCCAGGGACCCCCTGATAACTGTACTTTTTAAAGCACCCCAGATGATTCTAGTTTAAATTGGGTGGAGAACCACTAAACTAGAGCAAAACAAGAACTGGAGTCGGAGAGAAGGAGAGGATATTGGCAGCAGAGGCCTCAGGCAAGTGTTCTCAGGTCATCCACAAAGAGGAGACCATGGTGCCTATCTCCTCATCTCACACACATACACACACAGACACACACAGTCACACACCTTTTATCTGTCTAGTCTGTCAAGAAAAGGAGAAATACCTTGTGGGAACTAGGCAGCAGTAAGAAGAGATGAACTAAGGGATGACTGCCTAACCTTGGGCCCATCTGGGTCTTTATGGTGGGGATTTATGGAAATCCTATCAGCATGGCCCTGTGCTTTTCTTCTGAAACACACCATTCTCCCAGCATGGGAGTGGAAAGAACAGAACTGGGAGTTACTTAGAATTTTAGCTAGACAAGATGGACATAGAGGACTCTCTAGCCACAGAACTAAGAGGTGACAGCAGGTGGTTGATAGAGTCCCTGAAGATCATCCTTGTTTCACAAACACAACGAAGCAGTCACGACTCCAATGAGCAGATCCCACTGCAAGTGGGCACAGGTTAATTTCACTACCCAGGAAATGCTACCTGGAATGAATTCCCTGCCCAGGACAGTGCTAGTCCACTATGCTCATATCTATGTTCCTTACATTCTTTTCAACCCTCCGTTGCCATCCTTCGGTGGTTATTTTTTTCATTTCAGACAAATTTTATACCTCTAACCATCACTCCAATTATTTCTGCAATAATGACCTTCTTATACATTGTGAGATTGCCAAATCTGGCCATGACACAGCTGATTATGAACTTGTGACTCAGTGGCCGACATTTCAAGACAAACTTTAGCCAGTTCCAATAAAAAGTCAGCAGCCAGCATCTTCTAGCAATTATTGTAATTTATGTATTAAAAAACAAAACAGCAATACGCAGATTTCTGTAATTGATTCTTGACTAACCACATGAAGATGGAATCTCATTTGGAGGGGAATCAGCTTCTTGTCCTTCACCCCTGATAACAGCAAGTCTCAGAATGAAGTACTATCTGAGATTAAATTGTGGCTTTCTGTTTTTATCCCCCCCTTTTTATTGAACCATCCCCCGCCCTAGCCGGAACCCAAGAGTTAGCACGTACAGTGCGCCTTCCAACTGAACTGCCTGGTCGTCTATGACTCAGCTGTCCAGAGAGCCACAGCTGGCTTGATGTGGATTTTAAAAAACTCCCCTCTCTCAATCTCTCTCTTTCTCACTCTCTTTCTCTGCCTCTCCGTCTCTCTCTCCAATTACACAGTGTGAATTAATAGCCAGTTCCTTCCAGTTGGCTGAGAGGAGCACAGAGGGAAACTCCTAGTTTTCTGGCTACAGGCTTCAGCTGAGGAAGCAGCTTATAAGGTCAGTGTCCCAAACCAAAGCAGACAGCAGTACAAATAAACAGCCATGGGAGACAGACACGGAGTCAGGAAAATCCCCTACATGACTAGACTATCAGTTTCAGCAGTGCTGTGGCTGGAATGTCAGGTTCAAGCCTGTGACACGGAGGCCAAAGTGTTTGCCTTGAAATAAGCAGTGTTCTCAAGCCTCTTTCTCCTTAGTCAGTGACCATATTTTGCTAAAGAAAGAGAAATCATGCCTGTATGGGATGGGTGGGAAGTCAATTTCAGATAATTACAAAAATGATGCATTTTCACAATTTTAGTTAATTGAGGTAGAAGAACATTCTAAATTAGTAAAGAGCCTGAATTGTAAAAGGTTCTCAAAAGACAAGGGCCAGTGGGGAGGGGTCCTACTGGGTGGTGTTCTAAAAAAGGGATGGGTGTTTGAGGTCCTAGATGTCATTTAATGATATGGATACAACTTCTGTTTGCTGGGTAGGTGTTACCAGAGATGGATTTGGCAGGAAACCAATGAAGCTTGTATTCTGGGACACAGCTAAGGGGCATTCATACTGTGTTTGCATGGTCGTATATTTTTGTAAAATTTGCAAAAGTAAATTGTTTCTTGTTCTTAGAGAGGGATCCCAACTTGTATAAACTCTACACCTCTTAAAACCTGAATCCACCCCAGTTCAGAGAGGTGTTGGGGAAGATGGTGAAAGGGGTCGCCTTTGGAGTTCATTCTTTTTCCTGTGGACTCAGGAATAGAGGATGTACCCTGCTATGGGGGATCTAGCTTTTCGTTTTCACTGGTGATTTAGGGCTCCTCTCTCTTCTTCCAGGGCAGTCTCCCTTGTACCCCTCAGAACAATTTGATGTATCCCTACAGATGCCTCCTATATTCATGATTCTTAACTTAGAAGTAATTGAAAGAGTTTTTATGCCTGGCACCAAGAAACTATTAACTAAGTGCTGACAGTTGTAGACAAATTGGGTACTCAGAAAGGTATCCGCTTTTGTGGGTACTTCACATCCCTGGTCTTGACCATTGTCCATGGTGGGCATGTGGTTCAAGTCAGGCCATTCAGAGTCCTCCCCTGAGTTATTTCCACTGAGACAGAGTGAAGAGTACTTATTTTCTCCCTTCCTAAGGCTGTCAAGGATATGGACCCATGACTGATAGCAGATGTGTCTCCTGCTTTGCAGGAAAGCTGGTCTGAGAATGAGTGGAGAGAGAAGGTCAGTAGCCCTGAGTTCAGCCAGCCCCCTTCCATCTTCCCATAGGTTCATGAGCCAATACCTTTCCCCTTTCTCCTCAAGGAGATCTCTGCCTCTTGTGCCCCAAACTATTCTGGCCAATACATATTTTATGTGGAATCATATTGTTATTGAAAAAAATTGTCCGGCTCTCTGTTTCTCTTTCATTCTCTTTCATTAGGTCAAGGCTTCCCCATTCTCTAAAATGAAATTTTGAACACTTTTATCAGCACATCTCACACAAATGGATTTCTACACATCTTTGACACTTTCAGTTCAACTACTATATATTGAATACCTATGTCCATGACAACTGGCTCCCATATGGACTAGGTGAACTACCTGGATTCACTGGCTATGTTTATACTGCAAAATAAACCAGACACAAATCTCCTGAATGTGTTCTGTCCCTGAAAGGGAGGAGAAACTCTCAGGCTGACCAATGATGGCTGCAACTTCTGGAATATATTAAGTGCCAAGGAGATGCTATATTTAAAGTTATCTGAGAGCTTGAAGGATATTTTGACCATCACAAGAGTTAAAACACAGAACTAGATGTATTATCTGTAGTGACTTTTCTCTCACTGAAATTACTCACAAGAGACAACTGTTCCCATTAGGGACACCTTGGGTTGGTGACGTCTTGTATTGCTAGGTGTTATACCTGGACGACATCAGTTTTTAACTGGGCACATAAAAGTGTGTACCACAACTCAGACTGATATAGTCAACACTCATATTAGGGCTGCAAAGAATAAGATTTTTCAATTAAACAGTTAAGAATGACCTGTGACTTGATTCCAATGATGTTTATGGTTGATTTATTAAATGATACTATTGAAGAGCTTGAAAATAGCCCTCTTCATGGGTAGGTTATATATATGCAACTTGGAACCCAATTTGCACAGAAAGTAGGAAAACATGTATTTCAGCCCAGTTCAAGTTTTCACAAATTACATACTTGAAAGATCCAAATTACGGAGTGAGTGATAAATAGTAAATTACCCCGAAGAAAGTGCTGGGTTGGAATTCAGAAATTCCAAGTTCTTGTCTTAGCCCTGTCTTTGAATTACTTCAATTTCTCTGAGCCTAAGTTTCTTTATCTGTAAAATGATAGTGTTGGACAACATAGTAACAGCCATTTATTGATCTATTACTATATACTAGACATTGTACTAGGAGCTTCATGTACATTATTACATTGTCATTTATTTCTCCTACTAATTCTTAAATAAGTGATGCTTTTTAATCTCTAATTCTGTACATACAAGGAAACAGGCTCAAAGAGGTTAAGAAATTTTCTTAAGATCACACAGATAGTAGGACGCAGAATAAAGATTCACTTTGGATAAGACCAGGCTCCAGGCTGGAGCCTTACACATAACCACTATTTGATACTATTAATCTGGAAGGATCTCAGTGATTCTATTCTTTGATTTCTGTCACCTTCTATTTCAGGAAGAACATGGTTTCCTTGTTATCTGAATATATTTGGACCAGATTGTGGCAGTTAATTTCCAGCCCACCCAATTATGATAAAAACGTGATCTCAGACCTATCTATTCAATTATAACTGGCTCAGAATTAATTTTCAGTAAAATTAAGACACACTACTCAAGAAAACACAGATGGCCACTTGACTCCATAACTTATTCTCCGGTTCATTCTGACCACATCACTTTTTTTTAGGCACATAATGCCTAAAGTGAATTTTGTACTGCAAGGAAATTGACTACTCTTGGCTTCTTTCCAGTTAGTACAATCCTAACCCAAACACCCATTCATTTCCTGGTCTCTGATCCATCCCTCTGCTCCACCCCAGCCACCACAAACACTGTCTGACCATGTGGTCTGACTGGTTGTTTTGGTGATGGTGATTTCAATTCTACCCCAGCTCCTGTAAAAGGAAGGTTGGTATTCCATGCAAATCTATCAATAAGCTCATGTTTATCTCCTTGAGTGTTTCTAACTCCATGAGGAGCTGAAGGTTGGAGTTGCAAAGGAATGTAATGTTTGGCTCATGGCCTTGTAGGGGCTCCAAATGGTGTGGTACAAATGAAGCAGCCGGAGATATAGAACAGTGTGAGATAAAGGTTATGTTAGGAACACTTATGTTCCATGGTGGAGGTAAAGGTGGACAACGCTGGTCCAGGGCTGGGCTAGGAAAGAGGAAGAGACAGAGTAGAACTTGGATCTACTCGAGAGAAGGGATTTTACACTTAAAAGGAGTAAGAGAGCCCCTGTGAAGGTGATAGAGGTTCACAAATATTGGTAGTCAATATATATATATATATATATATATATATGCCAAGTTATTATGGTCTACACCTGACATTTATACAGTGTTGAAATATCAATTATATTTCAATAAAACTGAAAGGAAAAACAGATTAGACAACCACAATGAGGCATAAGGAAAGGAATGAATGTGATATGTTATTGCACCATGAGGAGACTTTCTGTGCTGAGCAGACTTCTAATCAAAATCTCTGCTTAAAAACTGGAAAATTCCTGGGGCACTTGGGTGGCTAAGTCAGTTAGGCATCTGCCTTTGGTTTAGGTCCTGATCTCACGGTCCTGGGATCGAGCGCCTGCTAGCAGGGAACCTGCTTCTCCCTCTCCTCCCTGCTCTTGCTCTCTTTCAGACTCTCTCTTTTTCAAATAAATAAATAAATAAAATCTTTTTAGAAACCTGGAAAATTCCATCAGAAATGTTCATCGAGAGCAGAAGCTGCATATTTTTTTTTTTTTTGCTCATCACCCTGTGCCTGTAACAATGTTCAATAGAGAGTAAGTATTCAACAGTATTCATCAAATGAATAAATAAATCATTTATCTACTTTTAGTACCTAAATGCTATATTTCATGCTAAATGCTATGGTTATCAAATTATGGGTCCTTGGACTAGCATAATCACACCACCTGGGAACATGCTAGAAATGAAAGTTCTCAGGCCTCACTCCAGACATATTGAGCCAGACACTCGTAGGGTTGGGGCCTAGCAGTCTGTGTTTTAACAAGCCCTCCAGGTGATTCTGACAAAGGCTAAAATTTGAGAACCACGGATATGGGCCAAACCTTTAAGATGGCAATTTTACCACAGACTCTAAAATTCGAGATACTCCTTCTCCTCCCAGCTTGCTTTAAAATGGACGGAAATGGGAATATTAAACCAAAACCAAAAAATACCGGCAAACACCATCTGAAACACAGAGGGCTGATAGCAAAATCTTTGTATTTTAAAGAACACAACTATCTAAATTCAAATAAATAAAACCTAGATTTATCCATTTCTTCAGACTGTTACTTTAACACTATGTGGAAGTGTCTCTTACAGGAAGAGGAAGTGGGACATCGGGGCCCCTGTAAGGCAATGCTACTCAAAAATAAAGTGATGAGGGGCCAGTTAAGATGGCTGCCTGACCCAAACATTTTGCCTGCCTTCCAAAAGCCCAATAAAATTATTGCAAAAGAGTAGCCTCATAAGAACAAAGAGAATGGGAAGAAAACCAAGATGGTACCAAAGATTTCAATTAATGTCTGAAAAACTGAAGAGGACAGAGACTGTGGGACCTTCTTGGACCATCTCGAGTGTACTTGTACTCCTACTGATAAATCCTGAGGAGCTGGGCCTGAAAGTTTCGCAAGGCTCTCTCTATTCCAGAAGTTAATCAGCCTCCTTCACAGTATTTCATAGAATTAGAGTATTGGAAGAGACATTAGTAAATGTAGTTCTAAAGTCTGTATTGAACCAGTGAGGAAAATGAGGCATAGGGAAAATAATAGATTGCCCCCAGTCACCCACTGGTAACTCACAAACCTAAGAAAATAAACCATATCTTTTTCTCAGTACACGTTCTACCATATTTCACTGCCTGTGTCAGATGATCAGGATTGTCAAGGCCTCCCATGATGAAGTCCCCTTTACCTGCCCAGTTACCTGTACCTCTGTCACACTGTTGCATGAGTCATTGAAGAAAATTCTGAGCAAGTTGTCGGAAGACAAAAATGCCACAGCTCTGAGTAACTGTGCTGATTCACTCATCTGTCTTTTATTTGTGGGAGTACGTGGTGTGTTGGGGAGTGGGGTGGCGCAAATGGGGATGGGATTTTTAATTTGTATTTTCAAGGTTTTCTTTCTCACTTAAAAGAAAAAATGCCTAGGAGTATTATTCAGCGATGAAAAAGGGAAAGAGATCCTGCCATTTACAACAATATGGATGGACCTTGAGGGCATTATGCTGCATGAAATAAGCCAGACAGAGAAAGATAAACATTATATGATCTCACTTAAATATGGAGTCTAAAACAAACAAACAAAACAAAACAACAAACAAAAAAATCCCAAACTTATGAACACAGAGAACAGACTGGTGACAGAATGGGTGAAATTAGTGAAGGCAGTCAAATGGTACAAACAAAATAAATAAATTCTTGGGATGTAACATACAGCATGATGACGATAGCTATCAATACTTCGTTGCGTATTTGAAAGTTGTGAAGAGTAGATCTTAAAAGTTCTCATCACACACAAAAAGCATTTGTAACTATGTGTGGTGATGGATGTTAACAAAAGATAATGTGGTGATCTTTTCCAATATACACATACAACAAATCATTATGTTGTACACCTAAAGTGAATACAATGTTCTATGTTGATTATATCTCAATAATAAGTAAATTAATTAATTAAAGTATGCTCATTAAATTAAATGAGCTCTATCCCAGGAATCATCAATAAATTATTCTTGAACATTTGGGCATTCTTAGGGACTCATTACTTTTTGTGCTTTAATATCCAGCTTAATATTCTTGTGAATTATCAGATAATTTGTATTTCTTTAATCCTTAAACAATCAATATTCCTTTAAATATTTGTACATACTTCAAAAGTGAAAAATTTGAAAACATATGTAGCTATCAAATTAAAATTTCCCAAATATTTAAATATTGATTGTTAGTGCAGATACTTCTAAACATTTGGTTAAAAACACAATTCTACCATAACAAACTATCTTTAGCATTCAAGCACTTAAAAAGAAGACGTGAGGACTATTAAAATGATAAAAAGCTGATGTGCACGCCAAAATGAAAGCTAGTTACTATAATGTTATACTTTAGATTTAAATACCATTATTTTATTTGTATTTCTTTCTAGGTTTGCTTTCCGAAAGTTACAGTAATTTTAGTGGTTTTCTATCCCATCTGACCAAAGGAGAAGGACCTGGTTCCGGTGTCTGGTAATCAAAGAATTGACGTTTGACCTACGGCAGCATCTAAGGTGGTTCTTATTCTCTGGTTTTCCAACCAAGTTCCTTTTTATAATTATGTTTCACTTCTTACAAATAGGAGTTCTAATTTTCTGTCTTCCATGTAGATTTACATTTTTCAAACCTAGTGCCTTTCTGAAAATGATTTCTTAATTGAACACACCTGCCCATATCTCACACATTGTCCCTCCATTTTGAGATATTGAGTTGGTCTCTTGGCATTACTGAAGATGAATATAAACCTTACTTGGATATAAATATTATTGGTATTTTATCATACTTACAAGGGCCATCTGAAGCAGAACTTTGCAACCAACCTACTGTGCCATTTCCTACTGTTACCCATGAATTACACGGGGCCAAGACAGAGACCCCCTCTACACTGAGCTGCTTGGAGCCTCAGTGCTCAGGAGCCCTAGGGGAGGGTGGACTTTTGAGTGTCACAAATTAATATGTCATTAGATAAACATTATCCCTCTCTACATGTGCTACAAAATGAAAATTTGAGGAAGTACTGGTTGGCACAGTTCATCTCCAAAGAGAGAAGGGATTGAGTCTGCGTGGTCAATGCTCTTTTCTGGGACAAGAGGCTAATTCATCCTTGCTTCAGCCTGGCTAAGGGAAGCCCCTTTCAGTTGGCTCTTCTGTCCTTTGATCATTGCCTCTGCGTCTTATAAAAGTTTGCATGCTATCTGGTGGCACAGACTGTCCCAGACCCATCCTGACATTTCCCTGAGCCCCAAGACATGAAAGCAACTACCTTCCAAAGGATCTTGAGGTCCTTGAATGGAGGAAAGTAAGAGAGACCCAAATCTGAGCATTATCAGTGCATAATGCAAAAAGGTGGTGAGACTACTAACTAACAGAATGGGATAATACATGCACATTTTTAAAGAAAGCATGAGTTTGCATAGAATTTTGCACTTTGGTATAGCATGTTTCCATATGCTTCTCTTCCTACTGTATGTGGCTTTATCAACCATCAATACTCTTGTCTACATTGACAAGAACAGCAACAACATTCTATGATCCTATTATCCCCTCTATCACCCAAAATTAGCATTTTGTTATAGGCTCTGTGGGCTTTTTTTTCTGTAACAAGTAAGTATTTTCACCTTTAAAATAGAAATGATTCTCCAATGTAACAGGTAGTTGAATGGATTAAATGAAATAGTGTAAAAAGCCAAGAAACTATAAACGATTTTTATTAACTGCCTCTATTTCTACCATAGATGATCTTCTCAGGGTTTGTAAAATACATCTGTATTTTCCTATTTCCTTATCTTTGCTCACAATGTTCCCTTCTGCTAAAATGCCCTTTCTCTGTTAGTACGTATTGAACCAGGCTCAGCTTAAATGATGTCACCTCTGGGAGTTTTCCAGGGCTTCCAGGCAGTGTGAGTCCTTTCTTTTCTGTGTTTTAGGAGTGCAACAATAATTCTGCTTTTTTAAAAATCATTGGATTATGCGATTTGTGTGCACATCTATTTAATCTAATAAAATAAGTTTGTGGAGTTCACAGGTCACGTTGTATATACCGAGAGCTTCATATAGAGTCTTGCAAGAAGTAAATAGGAGATGTTTGCTGAACTGAATCGAATGTTGATTGATCACCAACTGACTATCTACGAATGTGCAATTAAACACACTCCAAGAGCTACTGATGAGTAGGAGGAATAATTATTTAAAACATTAGACTTATTTTGATAACACCACAGGCTCCTAGAACTGAGGTTGGGTGGGCTCAGACTATGGAACTGAATCATCTAGGAGACTCAATCAAAATGCAGATGCTCCAGAGGCACCTGGGTGGCTCAGTTCATTAAGCATCTGACTCTTGATATCAGGCTCAGGTCATGATCTCAGGGTCATGAGATTGAGCCCGAGACTGGCTCCTGGCTCAGGGGGGAGTCTGCTTAGGATTCTCTTTCCCCAGCTACCTCTGGTTTTCCAACCCCGCCCCCCGCAGTGTGTGCATTCTCTCTCTCAAATAAATAAGTAAATAAATAAATAAATAAATAAATAGAATCTTTGAAAGGAACCATGCCAGGACTTGGGCTCTACCAGAAGCACTTGTGAAGCAGACTGTGCAGAGTCGGAGCCAGGCAATGTGCATTGTTGACACCTGCTCAGGTGGTTATGCTGCCACCCACATTCAAGAACCACCGTCTAGAAGAAAGCCAGGTCCCCATCCCACCCAACACAGGAATCCTACTCGGAGACCTGATACCTCTCTGGCCCTCATCTACGCATCTTCTGGTCGCCATTTGTCAGGTCTTCACACCAAGTACGGCTGACGTGAAGGCAGACGCCTCTCCCAGGAAGGGTGAGGCCTTGTGATTTCATGATACTGTCTTGTAGCGAGTAGTGAGAGGTGAGAACAAACCATTGTGGGGCAGCTCTGACCATAGAACTGAGGTGTCCTAAGATGGGTGTGGGATTTGGCCCCAGAAGAGGTGGACTGTGGACCCAAGGGCACAATAGTAAGGCTCTCTGAGTTTTTGTTTGGTTTCCTGTAAAATGGAAATGTGAGAAGCTCCTTCACTCTCAAGAATGTGAAAAGGACTTTGCGAGAGGCAAGGAGGCATCTAAACATATTTTCTTAAGTATCAAACAGGTCTGTTTGTTTATTATTTTCATCTCCCATGACAGTTTAAAAGGCTCCCATACAGAGAACCTCCTTCACCTCTCCTAGCTTCTCCCTGCTGGTTAAGTGCACCTTGAGTGTGGCTGAACCACAGACACAAATGACATCCACCGTGCACACGGGAACTTACCTCCTGACTCGTCAGAGTGCACATCAGGAGAAATTGCTTGGCCCCTCTGGTTTTCAGCCATAAATGGAGAGTTAAGTTACCCATTTACAGAGATGAAAATGCTCTCCACCCCCAGGCTGCCATTGTGGCTCTGTTGTCCTCTGACATGGCCCTGCCTTGGAAGGGTGATGAGCTCTGCTGCTGTCAAAGGCCTGCGCTCATGTTCAGTTTGATTCGGAAGAGGGTATGGGGCCCTCCAGCTCCAAACAAGCACTTCTGAAATTCAAATTAAGGAGGTCGCTTCATTTCCAGAATTAGAACCTGGCCTTCATGATGGCTTCACTCCTCTCCCTGCTACGGGAAGTGGTTCTATCCCCCTTGTCAGGCACCTTAGTTACTCCCTTCTGGAGGCCCAGCACCCCAAGCACCTTACACAGATGGTCTCTCAGCATTCAGCTGACTTGCTCAGCAGTGAACCAAATGTATACTTTTTTTTTTTAAGATTTTATTTATTTATTTGACAGATCACAAGTAGGCAGAGAGGCAGGCAGAGAGAGAGGGAAGCAGGCTCCCCACTGAGCAGAGAGCCTGATGCAGGGCTCAATCCCAGGACGCTGAGATCATGACCTGAGCCGAAGGCAGAGGCTTAACCTACTGAGCCACCCAGGTGCCCCCAAATGTATACTTTTTAATCCAAAGGAAGATCTTCATCAAAGATACACCACATTGGTGAGTGTGGTAGTTATAATAATACTTCCCTATAGAACTCAAGATTCCACACAGAATCTCTTATTTGGAAGGGTCTTTGACAATCTAGCATTTTCTAAAATGTATCGTATAGAACATTAATTATGTGAGATACTCCTTAAAGGGAGGTGGAATTCCGTTGTTAAATAATCTTAGATTACACTGCCTACTCCCTCAAGACCTCTTGAGGTCTCAATGCATAAAGGCATGTTAAGGGCTCTGAGAAGTCCTGCAGCTGTCCCCACCTGTTGTTTTGTTGTTTGAGAACCTGTTAATATTGAACATGATCTGACAAATTCTGGTCTCTTATTATCTCAGCTTCCTAAAGCCTTACTGGAGTTACATGGTTTATATGTGCAGTAAGGGAACCACACATCTTTTTAGACTTTTGACTGACTCATTGCCTGTGAAAACTTGTCTCTAGACTAACCTAACTCCTGACTGACTAATCTTATAGTGACATTGTAAACTCGGATTGCCTTCAGTGTAAAAGAGCATTTTTTTTTCCTTCAACTTAATTTTTTTGAGTATTCCATGATTTCTCATGTTTCAAACATCAAAAAATGGAAAGGTGTTGAGTGAGAAACCTCCCTCCCACCCAGTGCCCCATTCCTCCTCTGCTTGGACGTCACTTCCCATTACCAGCAGCTCCAGAAATAACGGCTGCTTTTAATTTCTTGTTTAGCCTTCTGGACAATGTTTAGGCATATCAATGCATAAATCTATATCTATAGTGAGTGTGTGTGTGTGTGTGTGTGTGTGTGTGTGTGTGTGTGTTTTAGTAAGAAATGTTAGCTTATTGGGGCACCTGGATGGCTCAGTCTGTTAAGCATCCGACTCTTGGCTTTGGCTCAGGCTGTGATCTCAGGGTCATGAGATCAGTCTCTGTGGGGCTCTGTGCTTATGGGGGTGGGGGGGTGGGTGTCTATTTGGGATTCTCTCTCTCCCACCCTCTGCCCCCCATCCCCTCAGGCTCGTGCATATGCTCTATCAAATAAATAAATAGATAGATAGATAGATAGATAGATAGATAAATCTATTTAAAAAAGAAATCATAGCTTATTATACACATTTTTTCAAAGAGCAAAAATTTTTTATTATTTTCCTAAGTGGTATAAAAATCACAAAATTGGATTCTGCTTTGAAGCCTTAACTTGCTCCTGTGGAGATAAGAAATGTGCCTGTGGAGGACCTAGAAATCTTGGGAGTGGAAAACCAGAGACTTCTACCGGGCAGGAGGCTCCATTAGGACTTGTGGCATGTGTCAAGTTTACAAGCCAACAAAACTGAGAAGTCTCCTTCCACCTTGCTGTACACAGATCTCTCCTGGATATTTTGTTGCTAATATGAAATATGCATCACTCAAATGCAAAGAAAAAAAAAAAGATGTAGCATGCACAAGGAGATTTGCCAAATGAAAAATACAAATATAAGTATCATTACAAGCCTAGGAGGCCTTTCCCCAGAGGGAATGGGGAGCCACAGATGACACAGGGAGTGAAATATTCAGTGACAATTGCTACTTCTTTTTCAGTTTTAATCCAGTGAGGGCAGATCGTTTGTCCTATCTCAAGGCAGTGTAACAGAATGGTTAAGAGGATTTAAAGTCAATTGGAACGGTTTTCATGTTCTTAGCTCTGCCACTTACTTTCTGTGTGGCACTGGACCAGTTACCTAACCAGGCTGTGCCTTGATCTCATCATCTGTAAAATGGGCCAGTAAGTACCCACCTCACAGGACAATTGTGAAGATTATGGGAGATGGTACCTATGAAGAACTTAGCCAGGAGACTGACCCCGCTGAATTAGTATTTGCTGCAGAGGTGATTTTTAAGAGGACTTTATTTGTAGAGCTATTTAGCCTGTATCTTTACTCCATTCAAATTAACAACCCATTCACTTAAAAGTTCAGACACAGAGCAGGTTGCTTCTGGGCAGAATGGTTAGTTTCTACCTGATTACTCGGTTTTTGTTGTTGTTGTTGTTTTATTTATTTCTTTAAGTGTTGCTTCTGATTTCCCTTTGCTGCTGCCTTGGAAAGCTCTAAGTTATCCCGTAAGTAGAGTTGGAGCCAGCTGGGTGTTTCAACCACTGAAGGACAATTTCAGTTCTGATGAACGACAGAGTCTGATTCTCGCCCTTTATCTCAGTTCCTGGGAATGGGTTTGTGGTCCAGTCCTCTCGCTGATTTGTAGGAATGGCTGAGAGAAAGGTCCATTTCAACTATCATCCATTAACTCAACAGAAGCTGTGTCGAATCCATGTTCTTTACATAAAGTAGAAATGATACTTGGAAAGCACCATAGTCTGAAACCCAACTGTGTAATAAGAACCACATTGCTGATGTCAGCAGCTAGGGGCCTGTAGCCTGTTGAAAGTCCTTGGGACTCTAGCATCTGCCCATGTTTATAACTTTTTTGCTTTTTTGCCCTTGAAATGACACATCATTTTAGAGTTTCAAAGAGATTTCCAAATCAGAGACGGCTGAGCCTATGTAAGAGCTGATGGGAGAGTCACGACATTAAAGTAGCTGTCTTCCAACAAATGAGGAATAGAGTTACTTCAGAAACTACAAGTCCACAAATTTCTTTAGAACTGAGGGCTCCAGACAGTTCTCAGACACTGCAGCCAGTCCACGTCTTTGGAACCCACCACAGCATAAGCAAAGGAGGGGAATTCTTTCACGTGTGGCCAGGGAAATAATAATGCCTAACCAAACATTTCCAGGTAACAGGCAAGCTATGGATCACATTATTAAATGTAGGTGTACATGTCTCACTGGGGCCCTCAAGATAAATAGTATGAAAAATAGTACTTAATATCTCTCTGGGTGATTCCGTTCTGGAAAGAGCTAAATGACATGAAAATTGTCATCTGTTATGGATGAGAATAATAAACTCACAGAGTAATTTTTATCCTGAATTCAGATCCCGTCTGCTTCTCCCTCCCCTCTCTTTCCACATGCTGTAATGGGGTAAATGATGTTTTCAATCAGGGAGGGATGGGAGAAATTAAGAAGCTTCAGGAAAAGTATATCCTGAATTTCCAAAAAGCTGTCTAGGTCAGTCCAGAGTCTAGTCAGAAAGCGTATTCATCCTGCTTCGATATTTCCACTGACAGCGGAAGCGAGGAGGGACAGCTGGAAATGATTACACTTGTGACCCTTTCCCAGGGAGAACCTAAAGTTGAAGGTACTTGGAGGCTCACAGCTTGTTACCATTTTGCCTTTGTTTCTCTGGGTGAGCAGTCATGCTGAATGAATTTGTGATTCACTTAATAAACACTTGGGGGAATGATTTCTTGCTTCCCTGAGCCATGTTTTTTAATCTGGTCTACACCACCCTTCAAAATATGAAAGGAGAAAAAAAGCCTTAGAAAACCAAATGACTCTCTTTTCTCAACATGGGTGAAGAATGTTTTCATTCTGTTTGTGTTATTACAGAAGAAGGTGTGTGTGGCCAGGGGAAAGGGGGAAAGCACCAAATTAGGTGTCAGCCCCACCTGCCTGTGGGGTGACTGAGAGAATTACGACATCTCAAGTAGTCGGAAAGTGTAAAAATTCTAGAAATGTAAAGTCACATTGTTCTTTTCTATTTGGTGAACCTATCAGACCTCATCATGCTACTTGACTAGTTTCCCAAGAAAACTACGTGAGTCAAGAAAAGACACTCCCCTCACACCCTTAATGAGGCTATCTAAAGTGTTCACCTTATAGGTGTTCTTTCTCATTTGAGCTAAGTGATAGAACTACTGCAGAACCTTTTTTAAAAAAACAAAACAAGCAGGGAACATATAGTCTGCTTACAGTGAACGGAAGGATCTGCTTGACCCAGTTGGTCGACGACTTCTGTCTATATTTATACACTTGTATACATGATTAATCCTGGAGTGAACCAATTTTTCAAGGATAGTGTAGTATTGCCAAAGAGCCAATGTTACAGCTTCTGAACTTTCTCCCAGAAATTCAATACACGCATCCCACACCTATTTCACTTAAGATAGCAGAAAGGAAAAATGAGAATGTTCCAGCATCCTGAAGCTTCTATGTGAAGAATGTATTTCTGACTGTGTCTGCATCAAAATGTTTGTGGACAAGGGTTTCCAGCGAAGGGAAAGTTGCTGGCTTGTTCAGAAATTCCTGTGTCAGAACTGAGAGACAACGTGCTCACGGAAGGCGTACAGCACACATGGTTCAACAGTCATTGAAGCTTCATGTTAACAATCTTGGGGAGGTGGTGGTTTTAGTTTATTTAGTAACTGCAAAACAGCATTGCCATTTAGATAGCTTTAGTTTTTGAAAGATGCTAACATCATCTACTAGAACTGATCGCATTAGGCTTTGCTCTAACTTCTCATCTACTGCTAAGAGCTCTTTTGTCTTATTTCCTTCTCTCCAGGTTCCTTTTTTTCCTCCTGTTACAGCTTTTCTACAACTTTCTATGATTTTTTTTTCCCTTTTATCTACCCATCAGGCCCATAGTTGTAGAATGTAGTAGTGGGGATAGAAGCATAATAATAAATACTATTATTTATTAATGTATTTGCTATACCTATTTACTATTATTTACTATCATAATAAATGGTAAGTTGTAGTAATAATAATGGAACACTAACTGCTATAGTGAAAATTGCTTGTTTTCACCTTCCTAGCATCAGTTTCTCCTTCCGAAAAAAAAAAAAGCTCTTCCATTTCCATTTGGAGAATTGCCCCCCTTTTTTCTCAGTCCATGTGGACACAGGACCTAGGTCTGGCCAACCAGAACATTCCATCCTCCGGTCCCAGTGACTGACTCACAGCTGCACATGAGATCCAACCAGGCCAATGAAATCTCATTCCAGGGGGTTCTCTTGGTATCTCTTTCTCCTGTGGCTGCTCAGCAGGGAAGATATCTTAGCACCCATTTTGTCATGTCATGGGACAGCCTGTCTGAGAATGGAAGCAATCAGAGGAATATAGAGCCAACCAATTTAGAGAGAACCCACAACGAGGACATTGGGTGAGCCATAGTTCCAGATGCTTCTGAACCCAGAACTTTTTTGCTTAATGAGGTTGAGCTGGTGTTGTCCCACTCACAGCTGGAAGAATCTTGACTGAAACAGTGGTAGCCATGTCACGAGTGGAGCATTGTTCCTGTGCCTGGCACCCAGGCAGACACTTTACTAGATGTACTCTCCTTTAATCCAGTCAATAGTCCCGTGGTTGTTCTCATTGTATAGATGAGGAAACAGATTCAAAGAAGATAAGTAATGTGCCTGAGGTCCTAAGGCTGTTGAGGACCAACAACAGCTCTGAATTCATAATACTGATAACATTGACTTCAGCAAGAAAGTCCTGTGACATCAACTCCGAGAAGTATTCACATGGGAGGGCTGCGTTAGCCATCACAGAGGCAGTGAGAGCATGAATTTTAGGCACGCTGGAACCTCCGAATCTTCATTTAGCTGGTTTCGTCAGAGCTGACCATGGATGAAATGGAAGCCAGGCGAAATTGTGCTGGCTTGGCCATGGGGCTAATCAGATCCTGGGATTGTCCACAGGGAACAGGAGTGAGGACAGTCAGTTCTAAGGCTTCTGTGAAGAGACGAGCATGTGTGCCAGGCTATGTGTACTAGAGTTCCTTAACACCTGCAAGGATTAGGTTCCTCCGAAGACGGTCTTGAAATAGGCCCACATGGGGTTGAGTGGCCGGTGAGAGGATGAGGCAAAAGTTGACCCCAGAGTCCGTTCCAGCCAGCACTTGCGGCTTATGATTGATTTGTCATGGTCTGGCCCAGGGCGAGGTGAAGTCATTGTGGTTGAAGGTTTAAAAAAAAAAAAAAAAAAATCCAAGCGTGTTCACTGTGCCCAGCTGGGGCCTGTTTGCGCCCGGTCCTTTCTTTGCCTTTCCCCTGCCCTGCCCTGCTGCTAGGGGGCGCTGCCCGGAGTGCCCTCCCCGGGCTACTGTTGGATGGCTTCTTCCCTGAGCGCTGGTGCAACAGCAGGTGCGGCTAAACGCGGCGCGGTCGACCTCAAGCTAGCGGGCTTCTTCCTTCAGTCTCCGCAGTACTGCCCTCCTCCGTGGCTTGGGCCCTCGCTCACTGTAGTTTCACTTCCGCCTCCTAAGCCCAGGCCCTGGACCTCTGGAAAGTAAGCCTTCCTGTTTTCAGCCTGGGGGTGGGCAGAGGCTTCGGGCTCCTGCCGTCCTCCTGTCCTGATGTCTTGGCTCCTCTATCACCTGTGGAACCAGTTCATTTTCTATTTTCCTGATTAGCATGTCCATCCAGACTGCATGTCGAAGAAGAGGTCTTAGAGGAAGCACTCCCTGTCTCTAGCTTTCGCTCCTTCTCAGGCTACGTCCTCCGGGCAGGGCCACCACATCCGATCAAACAGGTCAACTTCAGGAAGCACTGCTCTGTACAGTGCACAGCCTGCCCAACTGTGTATGGTGTCCCTCTTGTGGGACTGAACTTCCCTGGTTGCCCTTGCTACACCTGGTTAGCCAAACACCCCAAATAAAACCACTTCCTGAGAGTGAAGTTGCCCTGCATTTGAGTACCCTCATGTAGTATGTGCTTAAAAATAAGTTGGTTGCTTAGTAGGTTGGTATGCAATCTCTTGCCAGCCTCTCCTGTCCACTGTACCCTCTGTTTTGCAGTGGGATCAGGGAGCTTGGCTCTCAGCCTCCTTTTAATGGGTTGGCTGGTCCCCTACTTCCCACTTACTCCTTTGCAGGCTGCTAGGAGCTGAGCCACAGGAATTGTTCCTGAAAACCTTTTCCGTCTTCTCAGTAATCATATTAAATATCTGATTTTGTGTGGGCTGCCCAGAGAAAACATACTTCCCTTTTCACTACAGGAAGGGCATCTCCGCATGACTCGTCACTGTGATTGCTTTTTTTTTTTTTCTTTATTCTTAATTTAAGAGACAAGTCTGACTTACCCTGAAAACGGTGATTGTGGTTAATGGACTTAGCATATGAATTCCCATTAATGCAGCAAATTCAAGGAGGAGGTTTTCATCTGAGTGGTGGTGAATCACAAGATTCTTATACCATGGTATTGAAAATCATCCATCATTAAAGAAAACCATTTCCTTTAAGCCATTTTTTTTTTCATAGTAAAGTCAACCTAAAGTTTTATTTGCACCTGGAAGAGTCGGGAAATTTATCTTTAGACACAGTTTATACATCTGCCTGTCCTTGCTTTCTAAATGCCACATTTCTAATCCCAGTCTTTCTTGTTGGCTTATAGGAACATCCTCTGCTTCAGGAAGAAACCCAGAAGGTTCTGCACGGGCAAGTGGGGTCAATGGCACCACTGACTGGAGCTGAGTGAGCCAAGGGTGATCACATGGGTACAGTGTTTTGTTGGCTCTATCATCTGCAACTGGGGTTGGCCAGAGTGGGAGAACGTTGGGAGTATCCACAGGAAGTAGATATTTCCTGACCAGCTCATCCCTTGCTAACTCTCCAGCATTTTCTTGTCTACAACTAAAACATTTTGCCTTGTATGTTCCTGCCCAAGGCCTCTTGAGACAGTGGGTGGGATTTTTTTTTTTTCTCTTTCGTTTTTCAACTTGTGCCAAATGTGTCAGGAGTTAAGTCCATAATGCATAGATCTTGGCTCCAGATTTCTCAGGAATGTGGCCTCTCTGTTTCTGCCACAGGCTGCACAGTAACCAAATGTGTCTGAAAGTCTGAATCTTTAAGAATTCTTGGCTTGGTGCTTCTGTAGAAATGAAAACCCTTTTAAGATGACATTGTGAAGACAAGCCTCACACACACTTCCCTTCCTGTGACCTAAGTCAGGATGGAAAAAGGGTGGAATCCTGTATGTCCAAGAAGAGGTCTTAGAGGAAGCACACCCATCTCTAGCTTTCACTCCTTCTCGGGCTGGGTCCTCTAGGCAGGGCCACCACATCTGGCCAAAGAGGTCAACTTCAGGAAGCACTGCTCTATGCAGTGCACAGCCTGCGCATCTTTGTATGGTGGCCCTCCTTTGGGACTGAACTTCCCTGATTGCCCTTGCTACATCAGGACCTAGTTGTAAAATGTCTTTTCTCTCTTAATCCCAACTTCCTCTCAGTGTAAACTATTCATGTCAGACCTCAGTTTCTTTGCCTTAAAGAAGAGAGGGTCATTCCCTACGTCAGAAAGCTTTTATGAGACTGAATGAACTGGCAAAAAAGGGACTTACATTACTTGGGGAAAGTCTTCCCCAAAGACAATGTAGTATTATTTTCAAGTTGGCACTAACAAAATTACTCTTTGGGAATAAAAAATTTACCCATATGAGCTAAACTAACTTATTCCATGTGCTGGAATGACCATGGAAATTAATAAGGGCTAATGTACCCCAGGGTCCCCAAGAAATGAGACTGACCTCAAATCAACCATGCTTTGGAAAATTAGGGATTGTAAGTGGCCTTGAAATTCTTATTACCCCTCTGTACTACTACAATTCTTGAGTTGAGAATTGTCACATTCATTATTCTTAGAGTCAGCTTCATTAGGAAATGCTGTAGGTTATAGGAGAAAGTTGTCTTCAAGAACCAGAAGGGCTCAGAGGAAGGGATGGAGTGGCTGCACAAAGAAGCTCATAAAACCAATGAGAGTTCCCTGGTGGGGAGCAACTGCACTGGCCCTGAAAGGCAGAGTGTGGCAGCTCAGAAGCAGATGAGACAGACAGGAGAGACTTCATGGGCAGAGAAACAGTGTGGTGTGTCAGTGGGATCCACTGTTGACTGGAAGGGAGAAGGCGCATTTGAAGAACAAGAGATAAGGAGGAGTGGTGTGGAGTCATCACAAACCAGAGACCACAGAGGGCTAAAAAGGTGCCACAGGGCCTGGGCTTGGTACTTGGACACATTGAATATGTACTTTTTTTTTTTTTAATTTAAATTTTGTTAGTTAACATAGAGTACAATATTGGTTTCTGGAGTAGAATTCGGTGACTTATCACTTACACACAACACCCAGTGCCCATCACAAGTGCCCTCCTTAATACTCCTAACCCATCCAGCCCACCCCCCATCCACCTCCTTCCATCAACCCTCAATTTGCTCTTTACTGTTAAGAGTTGCTTATGGCTTATTTCTCTCTTTCTCTCTTTTTTTTTTTTTCATTTCCCCCCTTCCCATATATTCATCTGATTTCTGTGTTAAATTCCACATATGAGTGAGGGACACCTGGGTGGCTCAGTCATTTGGGCATCTACCTTTTGGTTCCAGCTCAGGTCATAGTCTGGCAGTTGTGCGTTCAAGCCCCGAGTTGAGGTCTGTGCTCAACACAGTCTGCCTCAGATTCTCTCTCCTTCTTTCTCTCTCTCAAATAAATAAATACAATCTTTGAAAGAAAATTCCACATATGAGTGAGATTGTATGGCATTTGTTTTTCTCTGACAGACTTATTTCACTTAGCATAACACACTCTAGCTCCATCCAATACACTGCAAATGGCAAGATTTCATTCTTTGTGATTACTCAACAATATTCCACATACATATACCACCTCTTTTTTGTCCATTCATCAGTGGATGGATATCTGGCTTCTCTCCATAGTTTGGCTATTGTTGATAATGCTGCTCTAAACATCATGGTGCATGTACCCTTTTGAATCCATATTTTTTGTCTCTTTTGGGTAAATACCCAATAGTGCAATTTCTGGATTGTAGGGTAGCTCTACTTTTAACTTTCTGAGGAACCTCCAAACTGTTCTCCGGAGTGGCTGCACAGGTTGCATTCCCACCAAGAGGGCAAGAGTTTTCCCCTTTCTCTACATCCTTGTCAACACCTATTGTCCCTTGTGTTAATTTTAGCCATTCTGACAGGTATGAGGTGATATCTCATTGTAGTTGTGACTTGCATTTCCCTGATGGAGTGGTGATGATGAGCATCTTTTCATGTGTCTGTTAGTCTTCTTTGGAAAAGTGTCTGTTCATGTCTTCTGCCCATTTCTAATCTGAATTATTTGTTTTTTGGGTGTTTGGTTTGATAAGTTGTATATAGATTTTGGATTCTAACCCTTTATCAGATATGTGATTTGCAAATATCTTCTTCCAGTTCATTGGCTGCCTTTTAGTTTTGTCGATTATTTCCTTCCCTGTGCAGAAAATTTTATCTTGATGAAGTCCCAATAGTTCATTTTGGCTTTTGTTTTCCTTGCCTCTGGCGACGTGTCTAATAAGAAGTTGCTATGGCTGAGGTCAAAGAGGTTTCTGCCTGTGTTCTCCTCTAGGATTTCGATGGTTTCCTGTCTCAGAATATGTACTTTCTGTGGCCATCAAACCAAGTATGTGGGGAAGAACCTGATCCCTCAAGCAGGTCACAACCTTCGAGAAAATTAAAACTTTTTTCTTCTCTGCATAGTCTGGTGCTTCTCTTTATATATAATTTCCCATGTGGGGACACACTGCTTTGCCAAATAAACAGTTCCTTCCTAAGGAGTGTTCAGACTGGAACTTGTTTTCAAGAATGTGTTTGTCTCCCAACAAGGAAAACAAATAAACTATTTCTAAAACTGGCATCCTTCAAATTAGAAGCCAAAACAAAGTGCTGTAATGTATTTGTCATCGATAACTCACACTGAAACCAGAGTTTGGGTTTATTTTTTTAAAGCTTAAGTCCTCCAACACTCTTTTCAAGTATCATTGAGCATTTAATCAGAGCACAGACCTCCCTGAGATGAGGGAGGGTTGGTTTTCTGATGCAGCACCTGACTCAGGAAGGGGCCATTGCGGCCTTAGCAGCCTTTAGACATGTACTTCATTGTGACCTTGGGCCAGGCCTCAAATGAAGAGACCCTGCCTCTTTCCAAGGGAGCTTCTTAAGGGTAGTAATATAAGGAGTATGCATTTCAGTCAAAAACTTTGTTGTTTGCAAGGAGAGGAAACTCCAGGAAGCTTAAATAAAGGTTGTAAAAATATTGAGATGCCATTGAGATGAATTTCAGTTAGTTCTCAAGGGAACTGAGCTTGAAACTGTGAGCCACCAGGGAGAAGACATCTCCTCTCTCTGTCTCTTTGAGCGGCTCAGTCTGTCATCTGCTTTCCTCTGAATTTGCTTCATTCTCTTCTCTGCAGACATACTCGATTCTCATTATTCACAGCAGTTATGTTCTCTAAAATCACACAATCACTGAATTAGGAAATGCTGAGCTAATTAGTTGTAGGGGAAATACAGGATTAGGGTCCTGCAAGCCTCCGGTCCCAGCATTTTTGCAGACCGAATGATGCAAAACTTGTTTTATGTGTATTTCTGTTTTAAGGCACAATATTAAATATATATTATTTATTCATTAACCTTGAACTCACAACCAATAGCACTCTAACCCAGGCCTGCAGGAAGCTTCTGTAACACCCATATTTTCTCTGTAAGGAGCAGCACAGCCTTCTTGAGCTCAGTAACATTAGACGGCACTTGAGGACTATGCTTGGGGTAATTTTAAACAATGAAATCACCCACAAAATCACAAAAATGTGGAAAATGTGGTTCTAAATCAACTGTGGAAAGGACACATGTTTATAGCATAAGAGCTAAAACAAGAAGGCGAGTGTCACCGGGGTCAGCCTCAGCTGGAAACATGGCGCTGAGTAACTCCAAGTTTTCACCGCTTTGCTCATGTCTGGAAATAACTGCAGGAGCACTGTGAGTACTGATGTGGGGGTGACAAATTTTAGTGGCTAAGCAAATTCACAGAAATGGAGCACGCGGATAGTAAGGATCTACTGTAGCTTCTCTTGGCTGCAGATTTCTGCTTCCCAGCAGCTTCGGCTGTCTCTGTGGCTTTCACTCCCCGGACCCCCACCTGCCCCAGCTTCAGCCGCGGGTGACATGGTCTCTCTGCTCTGCTCCCATGGCTAACTGTCCCAGTCACTTCAGGTCGCCATCCCAAATTCCCCGATGAAAGAAGCTATTTCGCCTAACCTACCCTTTAAATTGATTCCATTTAGATCCATCGTCCATCTGTGGTCCAATCTACTGCAGTACTCAGTGGGGACAGTGGGTGTGCACTGGGGAAAAGGAGTCATACAATACGTAGGCTCCTCCAAGTTAAACGTGGGGATATTAAACCAAAAAGAGAAGGTGGAGATTGAAGACAAAGTAACTGGTTTTCTGGTACAGTACAACCTCAGGATTATCAGGAAATAGCCCTTTCTACTTTCTTTTCTTTCTGGATTTTCCCCCAAATGCTTGCTGATGTTTCAGATTTTCTTCACAGGGTCAAAGATGAAAGATTGTTCTTTCATGATTGGAGATAGGTCTTAAAATACCAAAATGCACTGGAGATGTTAAAAAGAATGTTGATTCCCACAAAAGTAAAAATGGCTGATGGGAGGTCCTTTCTCTGAAATCAGGGGATTGTAGAAGACAAGAGAGGAAGCAGGAAGTAGCACAGAAAGGGGAACCAGGGAGATCTCTGGGAAATGGCACCAGAATCCCAATTTTTACCTGGGCTGGCATTTGCTTGCTTGCTTGTTTTGTTTTTCTGTTTCTATTTGTTTTGGGGGTTTGCCCCCAGGCTTCCAAGGCTGCCTCAGGGATGGGGAAACTCCTATAGCATCTAATTACCTGTGCTGTCTCTGTGAGAAGCCGTGAATGAAACCCCAGAGCCATCAGGTCTGGACTTTTCTAAACATTGTCAACTAAACACTCACAGCAGCAGCAACACACTCACGTACCCAGCTGTCATGGAGCTGGACAGAAGTTCCATTAACAAGACTTTGCCTCTTAAAATGCAATTTAGCAACAATCTTCCTCCTGTTACTTGAGCTTTCTCTTAGAACTTTAGTTCAACTTCAGTGTGTATCAAAGTACTTCCTTCAAACACGAGTAAACCTAGTAAGAGATATCCTTCCAAGACTTCAAGAGATTATAATGCTCTCCATTTCTGGAATCCAGAAAGGGAAGATGGAGACCAGCAAGATAGAGAAGTCACCCTCACGAAGGCAAGGAGATAGGAAGTGAAAATGACACACAAATGGTTCTGGCTGGCAGAGAGGGCAGCCCCAGGAGAGGAGGTGCTGAGAGTTTGGCAAGGTGTGTGGGAGGCAAAGGTTCAGAGATGGGAGAGTCTGGTGAATGATCCCTATCTTCCTGGGTAGATAACTGGTAGTGTTGGGGGGGGGGAGTGGCCTTTGGAAAGGAGAATGATATGGGAGAACCAGTGTCAAGGAATATTTATTCCCAGAGAAGTGGAGAAGCCCGAGCTATGACTTCAAGAACTGGAAGATTTCAAAGCCAGGACAACTGGGAATTAACCAAGGGCTTAAAGCCAGTCCCTGATAACAGGCCAGGCTGAGAATGACTCCTAACATCATCTAAAGATCTCATAGAATTTTAGAGCTAGAACAACCATAATGGGGGGGACAAAAAAAAAACCCCTGTTTCCTGGTATCATTCAGCATTTGGGATTGCTTTATCCAAGGTAAGTGGCAGGACATTAATATCAAAAAAGCATATGCCTTGTCCCTACAGCACATCGTCCCCCTACCCCAAACCCCTTCCTCCCTAGATTCCTGATGTCATATCCTGGCATCGTGAGGTGGAGGGGGAGGTTATATAACTGTCCAAAGTATTATAGAACATAAGACAATAAATAAGCTCTGTAAATTGTGAAACATGAGTCATGATTCTCTTTGTTCTGCATCTTAATAACTGCATTTTTGAAATTATATATTTTTGCTTCGTGATGGAAATCAAAAACAAAACAAAATTTTAAAAAACCTCTAAGTGCCCTCTCATGGAGGAACCTATTTTCTCGCATCAGGCCTCGGCGATTGCTATTGAAGTAATAGCCAGCAGTTTCTAAGAGTCTGTCGTGGCAGGCTTTCAAAACCACCCACTTCTATACCTGTTTTAGAGAAGAGGAAACCAAAAATAGAGAAATAGAGAGGTGAAGTGGCTTATATATGGTTACCTGGTCACCATGTGTCACACCCAAGACCTGAGCTCAGGCCCCTCTCGTCCAGAGTCCACGCTCTTGCTCCTCTCTGTGGCACGACACTGTCTCTTGGGTCTCCTCTCTGAGCAGAGGTTTAGAGAGATCCCCAAATGCAGCAAGCCTGAGGTTGGCCACCTGCTCCACATCTGGCTGCCTTCCGGCTGACACGCTCATGTTACAGGGAAACTTCCTGCTCTCCATCTACAGGGGCTCCCAGCATCCTTCTCTCTTCGGCTTACACCCTGATATTTGAAGAATACTTCTTCCAGCTGCTAGGTGCAACCTACGACCCACTCTTGATAAGGAAAGAGAGAAGCAGCAGGGCCTTGGGAAGCCTGGAAAAGTATTTGTACTCCTATTAACTATCTAAAAAAGCTCTTCAGTTTGGGGGCAAAAAGAATGTGAGATACACATGAATGATTGGGCTGAGGCTCATCTTGAAAGTAGAGATTCAAGATTATGGGAGAAGAGGCTTCTGGGCCCTCCAGTCCTCAGCAGGGTCGTGGGGGTGCTCTCCTCTCTCTCTAGGTGAGTGAGGTTCTAGCGGTAAATGTTCTGTTTAGATCAGACCTGGGCTGTGTGATGGAGACACAATGACAAGAAGGCAAAATCTGTGCCCGTTAGGAGATTACAGGCTGCCTAGAGAAGGGAATACAAGAATATGAAAGGTCGGCTCTGAAGTTTGATTGATAACATTTTTAACAAGATTGAGGGCACCTGGGTGGCTCAGTCAGTTAAGCAGCTGCCTCTTGATTATGGCTCAGGTCATGATCTCAGGGTCCTGGGGTTGAGCCCTCTGTCAGGTTCCCTGCTCAGTGGGGAGTCTGCTTGGGATTCTCTCCCTCTCTCTCTGTTCCTCTCCCCGCTCTCTCTCTCTCTCTCTCTCTCTCTCTCAAATAAATAAATAAATAAATCTTTTTTAAAAAAGCCAAAACTTTGTATAATGATTTCAGTAGATGCAGGAAAAACATTCAGTAAAAAAAATAACTCGAGAAACAGTAGTAAAAAAAAGCTTCCTGCAGTTGATAAAGGGTATCTATCAAACCCATCAAAAATCCTATATAATTTTCAAATATTCTTTCCCATTTTCTTTTCTTTTCAGTGTCCCAAAATATTATAAGCATCCTTATTTAGCTTAGGAATACGTCAATAATGTCTATTACCACATATGTTATTCAACATTGACTTGGCAGTCTTAACCAACACAAGAAAAGAAGAAAAGAAATCACAGCAAAGATCTAAGACTGGAAAGGAAGAGATTAACTCTCATTTGCAGCCTATCTGATAACTTATTTCAAGAAGCTGAAAGAGTTAATGGACAAACTTTTATAAATAATAAGAGTTTAAGCAAGGTAGCTGAATACAAAGGCAAAACAGAAAACTCTGACAATATCTGGCAATTGCATTTCAATGCACTTCCTGCATTTCAAAGCACTCAGATTTGTCTTCATGTGTAGAAACTCCCCCAAATCCTGTGAGTTTGATTAGATCATCATCATCATCAGTGGCAGAGGCATCGTTCATATTTGACAAATGTGCAACTGAGGCAGACATTGCACTTTTTCTTTTTTTTTTTTTTTGTACTTTTTCCTTTTTAAAGAAATAGATGTGTGAGGTGCCTGTGTAGCTTAATTAAGCTTCTACCTTTGGCGCAGATCATGATCTCAGGGTCCTGGAATTGAGTCCCTCATCACTGGACTCTCTGCTTAGTGGAGAGCCTATTTCTCCCTCTCCCTCTGCCCCTCCCCCCCCGTGCTCGGGCACTCTCTCTCTTTCTCTCTCTCTCAAATAAATAAATAAAATCTTAAAAAAAAAAAAACCCTGATGTGTAATTTATATATGTCGATATTTATACCTTTTGGTATTACGGATCTATGAGTTTTGACAAACATAGAGTCATATAAGAACTACCACAATCAAGATATAGAACAGATCTGTCCCCCCACAAAAGATTCTCTTATGTTCCATTTGCAGCCAACCTCTCTTCCCACTCCCAGTCCCTGATAATGACTGATCTCTTTTCAATCCTATACATCTGTCTTTCCTTCTGACATTCTTTTTTTTTTTAACTTCAGCTTCATATAAATGGAATCGTATAGTATGTAGACTTCTGCATCTGACTCCTTTCACTTAGTACCGTCCATTGCACCTTCATCTATGGTGTAGCCCGCTGCAGTAGTCAGTTCCCTTTTATTACTGAGTAGCGTTCCATTGGGTGGATCCCACCAGAGTTCGTTCATCCATTCAGCCACTGAAGGACATTTGAGTGTTTCCAATTTGGGGTGATTATGAACACAGCCACCCAACAATTTGTATACAGGTTTTGGTGTGAATGTAACTTTTCATTCTCTTGGGTAAATGCCTAGGAAAGGGCTTGTTGGGTCAAATGGTAAACATGTGTTTATCTTTATAAAAGATTGTCAAACTGTTTTCCAGATCAGTCGTTCCATTTTGCATTCCCACCAGCAACGAATGAGAGTTCCAGCTGCCCTGTATCCTTGTCAGCACTGTTATCGACAACATTTTTTAAACGTCAGCCATTCTAGTAGGTGTGTAGTAGTATCTCATTGTGGTTTTAATTTCTACTTCCGTAATGATGAAAGATATTGAACATCTTTTCAGGTGCTTGTTTGCCACATGTATATCTTGTTTGATAAAGAACAAAGAGGTGGAGAAAAAAGATCTGTTCAATGTTTTGCCTATTTTTAAAAAGTGGCTTATTTTCTTATTGAGTTGTAAGAGTTCTTTATATATTCTGGATATGAATCCTTTATCAAATATGTGCCTAACAAATATTTCTCCCAGTCTGTATCTTGTGTTTTCACTCTGTTAACAGTATCTTTGTAGAGGAGAAGCTTTTGATTTTGATTAAGTTCAATTTATCATTTTTCTTTTTTGTACTGTGGTTTTGATGCTATAAATATGAAATTATTTATAATAATTTGTAAGTCACAAAGATTTTCTCCTAAGAGCTTATAGATGGTTCCCAATGAAACTAATCCTAAAACTTAGATTCTCTGGGCCTTCATCCATTATTCAGTTTTACCACATCATGATCCTACAAAGTAAGTTGCATAGATTAAGGAATAAAAAAGATAATTATAATGCTGCCTTTGGACATAGAGATGCAGCTGCATCATTTAACAGTTAATTTTTCTCTAAAATTCTCCTATATGTAATTTTGCTTCAACAATTCAAATACATTTCTTCACACAAGGACCCGGCTCTAAAATGATGACCATGTCCTGCACTATGGGTCCCATTGTACTCAGTAATGCAGCAGATTTCATTTGCAGACTGAAGGGCACGTTCTGGACCCTTCTCATTCGGCTAACCCAGAGATCAAATCAGTCCTTTTTCAACTGGGTTGGGTCCCACACGAGGAGGCTCTCTACACTCTAGTATCTGTACTACTATCTGAGTGATTCCATAGAGGAAATAGCATCTCTCAGATGATTCAAAGGCCTCAATAGCTACTTGCTCTCAAATCCTCATGGCAAAAGACAAATGAACACAGGTTTATGAAGAACTTGAGGAACCTGAGGCACTGGGAAGAAAAACAACACAAATTCTAAGAAATCTGGTAATTCAGCTAAGCCTGGTACAAACAAAAGGGGATAAATAGGGCTTTCAATGTAAGCATTATGGGAATAAATGGCCAAACCAAAAATTCAATAGATTTTAATAAAAGTATTCTGGAAGTAACTGTCAGAACTTAGATAAGAACTCCAAACTCCACATTCTGAGCTTGATGACAAATTATCAGAGCCATGGACCTCTGATCTGGGGCTGACAAATGCTTCTATGCTGAAAAAACAGGCTCCAGTGTTACATTCCTTTGGTGCTGTTGGGTTGTTGCTATCTCACTCAGCAAGGAAGAGGTGAGTAAATATTACCTTCGTTTTCAGTTAGGGAAAGGAGACAGTAGGTAAACAGAGTAATAATGTGTGTGACAGGGAGAGGGAGTGGTAGGATGAAGACACTCCATCCTCTTAAGAAACATAATATGTCACAAAAATCCACTAGAAAAAACAGAATAGAGCAAACACCTCCATTAAAAAAATAATAAACTCTGAGAGAAAAGAAGACTCGGGAAGACAGCTTATTAAAACGGCTTTTCCTACTTAACGATAACCTTAAGTTTCATCAAGGTTGTAGTAGGGTTTCAAAAATATTTGGAGGAGCAGGGTATATGGACAGAGGATTTCTTTTTTTTTTTTTTCTTTTTTTCTTTTTTTTTTTTTTTTTTTT